>NC_039259.1:3228426-3440657 GCF_003368295.1 Carassius auratus
GGCTGAACAGCCTTCAGTGTGAATAGCCTATGTGTTGCACTAATGAAATCTATTCAGACATAAAGCACGTCAGCACAGACAGAAAGGAATGTTCACTGATTCCAGATGCATTTGAACACATCCACAGTGCTTGAAACGAATGGGTCATTACCGGTTCAAGGGCATCAATAAAATCTATTCCGAGAGGAAACATCAAGGGAAATCATTCCTTTCAGCATTTAACAGACTCTGACCTCCTTTTCTGAGGATGCTGTGCCGCCATTTGATTATTACACTCTAATACTAGATTTAAAGTGCCTTTGTGCCACAAGAGCATTAATGGCCATCATTAAAAAGTACATTCCCAGACAGAAACGCAGTCGATTTGTTGTAAATGGTGAGGGATGAAATGAATGAAGAGTAAAACTGTGAACATGGAACAATAACAGGGTAATTTTGTTACTTCAGATAAGATCGTACATGTACAGCATTTACACTGAGTTCAGCTGATTTATGTGTGTTTGTAGGCCAAACTTGGAAATGAGTCTGTATTTTAGCACTTCTTGGAAACGAGTCTATGTTTTTAACTATGCAGTTCCTTTTAGCTTTTGCTTTTGCCAACTGTATTTCAGCTTCAGAATCGATTAAATGTTGTGTTCATTTATGAAGCTTCTCAGCATGAACAAAACATATAAGAATCAGAAACTTCTGTTGGTCCCAGAGTTTATTTTCTGCATTAATCCAAAAACCAATAGAAACTCCTATGAGTTTTTTGTTAAACAAAATCCAGCATCCTAAAACATACATGAAAAAGAAAGAGCTCTTAAAAAATGGCAAGCTCTCAATTGATTGGTTGGGATTTTTTTATATATGTTTTCCTAATAATCATGTCTATATTTTCTTTCAATTAGACATGACCGCCCTATTTTTGACACAGCACTGTATTATTGTGCTGTCACTTATTTCAGATTTATCCATATCTAACCCTTAATACTATTCAGTCCATGTTTGTTCATATTGCAACAAAAACCCTTAAAATAAAGTGCAACCCAAAACAATTTTGCTGTTATAGAGTTAGGATACAGGTAAGGGACAGGGACATGAGTTAAGGGGTAGAGTCAACAGATTAAATACAGATGTAATTACATAAATTAATTTCACCATTGTGTTGTATTTGCAGTTACAATGCACAAATATGTATGCACACAGTAAGTGCACAGTATCAAATCAATTAATCAAATGTCAGTAGACAGCTGCTAAAGACACTTCATATACAGTGGGTCCCAGCATAGTTGCCCATGTCAGTGCGTGTGCATGTTTGTTACCGTCGGGCGGGTTGGAAAAGGGGTTGTATATGATGGTGTCCAGTGTGCAGGGTCCTCTGGATGAGGGTACAGCAGGGAATCCTGGGATCAGACAGGCGAAGATGAGGAGCTGCTCTTCGGCACAGTTACTCTGCAGAGCCTGCAGCCAGAGCAGGAACAGACGCATTCCCTCACAGCGGATCTGCACACACAGACTCCTGCATTCACACTGATCCACAACAGATGTGTGTATCATCATTTGAAGCTCTCCTGGTTCATTGAGCGACTTACCTTGAAAGAGTTTCCAGTGTGCAAAAGTTTTTTGAGTATAGAACCTATAAAAGAAAAGGGTTTAAAATAACACACAATCAGTAAATTATTTAAACAGTACACTGCTTTGTGATGCACACAACTAAATGTGATTAAAAAGGTTACTCTGATAAAGCGATCTGAATGCTGACACCTGCTGCTGCATTGTTTTCACTGCATTGTTCTTTGTGCATCTCAAAATGTTATATATTACAGTTCAATAATGTAAATAAAAAAAGCCACACCAGTGTCTACTTATATTTTCTATGGTATCCCATTGGGGTGTGGCAAAACACTTATCCCATGAAACGAGACCAGACGAGATGAGATTTTTAGAATTTTTTTTTTTTTTTTTTTTAAGAAATCCTCAATGATGAAACAGGGAACAACTGTCTTTTTTCAACTGAAAAACAAAAAATTTAGGAGAATTTTGGAATCAACTTGTGCTTTATGAAATGAAACCTCTATTATTTATCTATATAATATAATATATCTATTATATGCAGCAATAAACAACATGCAAACTAGAGCTGCACGATTCTGGATAAACTGAGAATCATGTTTATATATATATATATTAGTGGTGGGCATAGATTATTATTTTTTTTAATCTAGATTAATCTCACTGTGATCTTGAAATTAATCTAGATTAAAATGGCTCATTCAAATTCTGCTGAAGGCATTCAGAATATGTGTTACCCAAATAAAATTGACAAACAGTAAGTCTTTGAGAAGGGGTTTATCAAGCTAGGTGATGCATTTGAAAAGGGGCTCATCTCCTGTTTCCAAAATGCATCACAAAGTGCTTGAAAAAGTGGGACCTGTTTGAAATTGTTTAATTTGTATGTTTGTTTATTTTTATTTATTTGTGCTATTTACACAGTGTTTAAGTTTTTTTCAAGTTTGTAGGTGTCAAGGTACAGAAACCAAATAATTAATGTAAAATAGCACTGGATAGTCTTCAATGTAAAAATAAAATATACAATCAAACCTACATTTATTCACCTTCAACATTTCTCACATTATTACAGTTTTGCTATATATATCAAAAATTATACCTGGTGTCTGAATAATTTTTGGTTTGACTGTTAAAACTACAAAGTAATTTAGTCAAGAGCAGTGAGTGATTTTCATTTTCATTTTCTTGGATTAACATTACAGCAGCCAGTAGCTAAATTAGGCGCGGTCACTTTAAGAGACGATGAACGCATCCAATATAATACACATCCCATTTTTTTCCTCAACTGTTTACTTTCACTTAAGAAATAACTGACAGTTTTTTCAAGCATAATGTCCAAGGTGGATATTTTGACATATTTTGTATGAATTTGTCGGCACAAGAGCAAAAACAAGCAAATTCGATGTTCAAGTGTTTTGAGACGCCTTTCTCTGCGTGAGCCCTGAACACCAGAACACCGCGAGTACTGAATTGGGCTCTTTCACATCTTTCACACACACACACACACACACACACACACACACACACATATATATATATACACACACTGGAGATCATGATTATCTCACAATTCTTAAGGATAAAAAGGTTAGAAAACTAAACTAAATAAATAAATAAAATATTAGTGCTTTTGACATTTTCATTGCTTAAGTCTTTAAAAAAATATATTACTTTGAACAAAAAAAATAATAATAGTAAATGAAGGAGTCAGTGTCTCAATTTACCAAGATTTGTTTTACTATCGGAATCTCCTGAAGGAAATCATTATATCACACAAAGTGTACTGTTTTTCTACAGATGCATGAACACATTTCATCATCATTTTACGCAAGTTCGGTAAAGCCATAAGTGACATACATTTTGGACATAGTATTGATTTCTTATTTTTTGCTCAATTTTGCCAAAGAAAATAATTCCAAACAGATCACAGCACCTCTAACAGTGTTTACTTATTGAATGAATCAGCTTTTAAACGAATAGGTTGAATCTCAGTGACTCATTGAATGCAGTGAGACTCATTAACATTCACTTAATTTCCCTTTTCAACATTTTTTTTTCATGTTTTAAATTATTTCAAATATCAGTATTCAATGTTTTATGTTAAAAACAAAACATTAGGCCTTTTTATGCATCTGTAACTGCAGCTTAAATTAATCCATGTCCCCTCTGAGATACATAAACGCTGTAATTACATGCTATTTCTGATGCAGATTCCAGAAATGTTTTCTTATGTTGGAATGAAAGACACTAAGAAATGCTTCTTATTCTTACCCAAAAATACAAAATGGAAGAAATAGTTAAAACTTCTTTAAAAATAGTTAAAAATCTTGCTACTCAAGCTGTGTATGCACATATTGCAATAAATGACTGTCTCTTTAGACATACTTAACATCAATAGCTTTTTGTATTTATGCTTAATTTACAATGATGTTGTTTGCAACACACCACGTGATTATAATTTCTTCCCCACACTAAAGCTATTAAAGCTCACCATCTTGTAACTAGGACCACATTTAGCCTATTGTAGTTTACTTCAACCAGGAAATGCAAAAAGGTCCATCTGCTTAATTTCATAATGATATGGCAGTTGTGGCATTGCTTGGCAATCTAAAGAAACACTCAGTCACACAATGTCTACAGTAGACTGGAGGATCAGACTCGCTTATAATCAACTGAGGAACTACTTCAATACAGATTGGAAGTGGACCAAATCTATTAAAAAGCAAAGCTATGTTTTGATACTTTAGCTGACAGAAAGTGGATTGCGAGTGTAAGGAAATAATTTAGTCAAGGAAAGCCATATAGCTGAAATCAATAACCTTCAATACTGTTGCATCAATTTTTGCTTGAATTTCCCCTAGGCATCTGTCTGTCGTTCTGTCTGTCTCTCTGTCTGTCTGTCTGTCTGTCATTATGTCATGTCTATGTCTGTCTCTCTGTCTGTCTGTCATTCTGTCTGTCTGTCTGTCTCTCTGTCTGTCTGTCTTGTCTCTGTCTGTCTGTCTGTCTGTCTGTCTGTCTGTCTCTCTGTCTGTCGTTCTGTCTGTCTCTCTGTCTGTCGTTCTGTCTGTCGTTCTGTCTGTCTCTGTCTGTCTGTCTGTCTGTCTGTCTTGTCTCTGTCTGTCTGTCTGTCTGTCTGTCTGTCTCTCTGTCTGTCGTTCTGTCTGTCTCTCTGTCTGTCGTTCTGTCTGTCGTTCTGTCTGTCTCTGTCTGTCTGTCTGTCTGTCTGTCTTGTCTCTGTCTGTCTGTCTGTCATTCTGTCATGTCTCTGTCTGTCATTCTGTCATGTCTCTGTCTGTCTGTCATTCTGTCTGTCTGTCTGTCTTGTCTCTGTCTGTCTGTCTCTCTGTCTTGTCTTGTCTCTGTCTGTCTGTCTGTCTCTCTGTCTGTCTTTCTGTCTGTCTGTCTCTCTGTCTGTCTGTCTGTCTGTTGTTCTGTCTGTCTGTCTGTCTCTCTGTCTGTCTCTCTGTCATTCTGTCTGTCTGTCTGTCTGTCTGTCTCTCTTTCTGTCTGTCTGTCTGTCTGTCATTCTATCTGTCTGTTTGTCTGTCTCTCTGTTGTTCTGTCTGTCTGTCTGTCTGTCTGTCTGTCGTTCCATCTGTCTGTTTGTCTGTCTCTCTGTCTGTCTGTCTGTCTGTCGTTCTGTCTGTCTGTCTGTCATTCTGTCTGTCTGTCAGTCTGTCTGTCTGCCTGTCATTCTATCTGTCTGTCTGTCTGTCTCTCTGTCGTTCTGTCTGTCTCTCTGTCTGTCTGTCTATCTATCTGTCTGTCTGTCTGTCTGTCGTTCTGTCTGTCTGTCTGTCATTCTATCTGTCTGTTTGTCTGTCTCTCTGTTTCTCTGTCTGTCATTCCGTCTGTCTGTTTGTCTGTCTCTCTGTTGTTCTGTCTGTCTCTCTGTCTGTCATTCTGTCTCTCTGTCTTTCTGTCTGTCTCTCTGTCTGTCTGTCTGTCATTCAATTTCAATTCAATTCAATTCAATTCAAATGAGCTTTATTAGCATGACTGTGGAACACAATGTTGCCAAAGCATCAACATATTATATATAAATAATAAAACAAACAAACAAAACATATATTTACAAATCATGTCATATGTAGCATAGTAAATATAAATAAATAGATAAATAAACACAATTTATCCTAATAAATGAATAAATAGAGTCGGTCTCTCTAGAGAATTAGCTGACTCTGGCGTTGTGAATAGCTAACACATATTTAGCCGCTAGTGCAGCTGTACTATCATCTTCTCCCAGTAAGAAGAACATTTTCTCAGTGTCGCTCAGTTCAGAGAATGATGGAATTAAAATTTCAAATCTGGGCAGAAAGGTTTCTCTTATACTGGTGTATTTAGAGCAGAAGAGCAGAAAGTGTTCCTCATCCTCGATGTGCTGTAGGTCACAGTGTCTACAGATCCTCTGCTCTCTCTCTGTCCATGTTTGTCTATGTCTTCCTCTCTCTATCTCTAGATCATGGTCACTTAATCTGTATTTGGAGAGGATTTGTCTTTCTTTAAAATGTTTAATAAATAGATAATTGGCCAACTTAGTGGTTCTATTGAGGGCCGAGTAACATTGCAGTTTATTCTGGAGGGCAAAATGTGCTTTTAGTGCTTCATCATGAGTGACTTTTAGATGTTTGTGGATATGGTTAATAAAAGGTTTGGGGTTGATGGGGAGTATATTCTGATGGACGAGTTGAAGAGCGAGTGAGTTCAGAGGATGAGGTTCTGCTGAGCTTTCATTGGCGAGGAAGGCTTTATATTGCACTGACTCTGGGTCAGACTGATGGAGGTGATGCCAGAACTGAACACATCTCTTCTGGATCTCCATGTTCAGCGGGTACAGGCCCAGCTCAGCCCTGCAGGCCGCAGTGGACGTGTTTCTGTGAACCCCAAGAATATTTTTGCCAATTTCCAATTGTAATTTTTCTACTGATGTTTTATCCCAATTTTTTAAATTTAGTACTGGTCCCCAAATTTCACATCCATATAAAAGAATTGGTTTTATTATTGAATTATATAATTTTATCCAGGTTTTAATGGGTAATTTTAAGTGTCCACATCGTGACTTTATAGCATAGAAAGCCCTCCGAGCCTTTTCAGCGAGTGTTTTCACAGCCAGACCGAAGCGTCCCGAAGCGCTGATGTCGATGCCCAGATAGCTGTAGCTAGAGCTGTGCTGCAGGACCTGGCCTTTATTTACCTGGCCCTGACCTGACATTCTATCTGTCTGTTTGTTTGTCTCTCTGTTGTTCTGTCTGTCTGTCTGTCTGTCTCTCTGTCTGTCTGTCTGTCTCTCTGTCATTCTATCTGTCTGTTGTTCTGTCTGTCTGCCTCTCTGTCTGTCTGTCATGTCTCTCTGTTGTTCTGTCTTTCTCTCTGTTGTTCTGCCTCTCTGTCTGCCTCTCTGTCTGTCTGTCTGTCTGTCATTCTATCTGTCTGTTTGTCTGTCTCTCTGTTGTTCTGTCTGTCTGTCTGTGCAGGGCTCTAATTGAGGTTATTGCATCCTTTGAGGGTCTTCCTGTACGGAAGACTGAAACCACGAGACGCATAATTTCATTCAGCAATTTGCATTTCAAATGAAGCCTCTCATTTGCATTTCTCATTTATTAACCTCCTGCCCTCACTCTCTCTGTAGCTAATTATTTTTTCTGAGAAAGTATTAAACCAGGTTACACTGACTCTCTCCTGAACCTGCTTTAACAGCAAAACTCATACAGACTGACTCATTTATGACTCATAAATAATACTGCACAAAGAAATACTGATACTGTAAGCAATATTTCAATTTCGACAACTAAACTGTGTGGCATGAACCATGTGAGTGTAAAATGAGGTCTGAGCAGCACTTACCTATACTGTGAAACTGCCATCGACTGTTGATTTTCTCAGGTAGAAGTTGCAGAATTTTCTGAAAGGAAAAATAAGGACACTCCGTAATCACATTAAACTAATAGCATAAAATTCAAGAGCTCAATAGCAGTCATTTTTCACTTCATATATAGTTTACACCCAATAATAGTAAAGTGGTGCAGCAAAAAAAAATACAAATAAAAATAAAATCTTGTCAGGTTTCAGTCTCAGGTTTCTCCTTCAATGCAAGTCTATGGTTTTATTTTTCACCAGGCCACAACACAAAAGAAGCAAAGTAAACCTTTTATTTTTTCATTCTGGTTATGTATACAAATGTGATACAGATTACCAACAGTTTTACAAGTTACATTTTTAGACTTTTTTTAGCACAGCAGAACCGTTGTGCTTCTCAGAACACACAGCAGTCTTTTGTCTCTGAATAAATGAATGAGTTTTTGAATAAAATTGATGAATGAATTACTCAGTGACTCAATGATTAAGATCTGCCACCATCTACTGCTGGTTTTAACTTAATATTTAGTGCATTAATAATGTAATATCTTTAAAACATTAATCTCGTAGTATTATTAACGCAGTTGTAGTGTAAATGCTGGTTTACAGTATGTCCAGCACTTCCGCAGTGCAACAGATTTCATTTGATTGGGAACAGCCTACAGTTTCTCATATGTGTTATTGATTTAATGCAAACATTTGGTATAAAAGATGATGCATCAATTTAATGAGGTTAGAAAATAAAACACCCTTATGAAGAAAAAATGTCCTTGGAAATCAATTGAAGATAGCAAATTTCACGGCTTAAAGAAAAAGTGAATTCATGCCACTACTGTGAACTGACAAATGCACAGAATCTAAAGAATGTGAAAACCAGCACAAAGACACACTCTGCAAAATAGCTTCGAAATTATTATTACCAACAAAAACGCAGAAAATACTTTCTGACAAAGGTTACACCTACACGCTATTTATTTGAAACAGTCAGCAGAGAAAGAGCTGAGCTGTGACCTTACTACCACAAGACCCTTCTGACACCAAATCATTAGCGGCTATTCACAGACAGTTAGACGTGTCCCTGTTGAGTGATACACACAGTGACAAGTGGGTTAAGATTCACTCTAATGGACAACGGTAATGTCATCAGTAGCAGTGCATTATGAGTAATGCCATTATAAGACACTCAACCACAGAACAGCAACATGGGGTCAAGTCTGTCAGCGCAAAGAAAGAGTGACACCCGTGACACTCCACAAGAAGAGGACACCATAATCTCACGTGCTACGTGACAGCTGTCACTCATCGTGTCATTCTCATTTACGTCCTGTGTTGATGTGGAGCGTGCTGACACATGAGTATGAGAGCATTCAAGCACCGCTGCACTGATCTTCAGCGTGTGGAAGGACAGCTCTGGATTACAGCCTGTCTTCATCGTGAGGAAACTGACAAATAACTGGAGCTTCTGTGTAAGCCCGCACACTCGGGGATCGCAGAAGACGGCTGAGGTAACGGAAAGCGGTCCCCTGCTGCGCTGCAGCGGTGTCTGGGATGGAGGATTTGAGGAGCGTGGCGTGGAGTTTGCGAGCTGCTGCCGGTTGCCAGAGTCTGTGCTAATCTGCCGCAGCTCTCCAAGCATAAGAATGCAGCATTACCGCAGGCTTTTCTGCACCGGCGTTATGCACACTCGCCGTGCTTACCACATGCTGAGCATGACTGAGAATACACCAGCCGTGGAGAGATGCGTCTGAACCACTACCACGTGAAACGCAACTTCTGAAGCAGCGCGTTTGAGAAGAAACACCCAGACACTGAGAAGTCCACCATCTGTCTGCAGTTCCAGTAGCACCAAGAACAGACTCAATGAAGTGCTGGTGGAGAGGATGCACAGTGATGGCCAACACGATTAGAACAATAGTATTTTCACCAGCTAAAAAAATGGTTTTAAGTCAGTTCTTTGTATATTTTGCTGTAGTGTGTAATATAAACGACACGGAGATGTGATCTGATCATCATCAGTCTGTCTGGAATAACATGAAGAAACAGAACACACTGAGACAGACTCAATCCAGAACAACTGTGGCAATGTCTCCAGGACGCTTCCCTGCAAAGCTACAGTACTGTTAATAGTTTTAGGCACTAGTATAAAAATGTCGTAAGATGAGGATGCTGTCAAAAATAATGTCATTAATAGATTTTCTGTATCGATTAACTTCTATTAACTAAATTAAATCGACATTTGGTGTGAGCATCCTTAGCGTTTAAAGCAGTGTTTGCCCTCTGTGCCCTTGTGCAGAGTTTTTCAGGTAGCTCTGCAGGTTTCTTGAGGTGTTTTCTGGACTGAGTCTGTCTCCGTTTGTTCTGCTTCTTCATGTTATTCCAGACAGATCGATAATGATCAGATCAGATCTTTGTGTGCAGCACTGAAATCTCACTGGATTAATACAATTAATGGAAAAATTAATGTTTGGAAATGTAAACACATATTTCCTACTGAGACACTACAGCAAAAGATAGAAATAACTGACTTAAAACCATTTTTTAGCTGCTGAAAATACTAGTTTTCTAATCGTTTTGGACCCATTTTTTTTAATGGGTTTTTGATTAAATGTCTGAAATAAAGTGCTTAATTTTTTTTTATTCTGTGACCAAATTTTTCAGTAAAGTCCCATTGTATTTTTTTTTTACACACTTCCTGGTTGGCCAACAAAAAATGTGCCATCACTGCAGTGCTCAACACAATTTTTTTTTTCTGTGTTTGTGTTGATTGCTGTAGCCAATCACAGGCATGCATGTTCAGTGCATGAACACAATGACCAATCAGAGGGGTTTCTGTTCACTGGAGGACGCTCTCATGATTACCAACAGTGTAAATATAATGTAAATAAGAGACTCATTCTGCAGTGTAGGACGCTTCTGATTATGATGAGAGTTTTTAAGCGCAGAGCTCAGGCTGAAGCTAAAGTGATTATAAACGACATACTCTTTGCTAGATGTCTTAATTTCTTCCTGTATGTTTGAATAAATCTGTTATGTAAACAAGTCTCTAAGACACCCACAGTGGAAGTTATCATATTTCCACAATGGATTAAAGAAGAAACATAATTGTATCATTAGACTTACTCTTTTCATCAGTCTAATTAAAGCACAAATGTGTTGCTGACTCAAAGTGCCATTCAACGAGCAATTCAAATATCTGAATCAACGTTTTTTGTTTGAATGTTAATTAATATATAAGATCATACGTAAATAAATAGTAGCTGAATTTAAAGTGCTCCTATTATGGATAGTTAATGATCTTTCATGCAGTGAAAAGTGAACACAGCTCCAAGTGAACATCCTGCAAAGTGTTACATCTGAAAGTGCTGTGTATAAAGTTATAAAGGAAAGAGTCGATTCTTTGCCACTAGGTGCCACTTTTGGAGCATAAGTTTCCCTGCTAATGCTGTACAGAAAGCAGCACTGCGCTCACAAACACTGCTTTATCAGGCATTACAGGTGAGGTGAAATTAAAATTCATGTCACGCAAAGGAGGGGTTTGGAAAAATGAATTGTTGAGTAGACTGTTTGTGTGTTGTTGAGCAAAAAAGGTACAAATAAATGCATATTATAAGACAATGGAAGTGTTTTTTGACCCTGCATGCATATCAACCTGTTGTTGGGGACTCCCAAAACCAAAATATGAACCTTTCATAACCCATAATAGGGGCACTTCAATAGTTTGGGCGTTGCTGTTCATTTTTAAGTAAAGTTGAGTTTACAGAGTAAAAAAAAAAAAAAAAAAAATCCATAAAATAGAGAAGTGAGAATAAAATCAGTCATACATGTTTTGGATCAGTTCATTTAAAATTTTCAGCGACCTGTTTATGAGCAACTAGTTGTGCAAACACACACATCCACAGACTTGCTGAATGCTGATAAGGTTTCGTTTTATATATCCCAAGAGCACAGAACTCAAAGGTGGGTTATGAGTTCAGGCAAGTCAAAGTCCATCGATATAAAACATGAAACCCAGTGGCGTGGAAAAGGCAGTCATATGATACAAGGATCAGCAAGTACTCTGAAAAACAACCAGGAAGGTCAGAGGTCACAGTCTGTAAACACATGGTTTGTACACGATGTTCAATCTCATAATTTAATGACAAGAATTTAGCCTTCAAGACACAGCATAGGAAACACTGCAAATCACTGCTAGAGAGCCTCAACAAGAAATACATAAGATAGAGATAATGGAAGATAGCATCTGCTATTCTTAATCATCTTCTTCAAATAACTGACATTAGTTTAAAGAGAAAGAAGCTTGATTCAGGAGTTAGTCTTCTGACACTGACTGAGACACACGGACATGTTTGTGTGCAACAAACACTCAATCGGTGAGATACTTATGAAGAAGTTGTGCTACCAGATGTACTCCCAAATATAAAATTCTTACAAATACATAATGTGACGTATATAACAAAGTGCATTCATCTTTTAATTGTGTGCTACAAAACAAAATATATTTGACAAAATGAAAACCACCCTTGATTATCATTTTAAATTAATAATATATTTTTTTTTTATGCATCCTGTAAGTATTTGTTGTATTTTTTTTAATGCATGCCAATTTAAAATAAAATAAAATAATAATAAAGACTATCATTATGGAAATAAATGCACTACATTTAAGCACATCAGAAATCAGTCGAACAGCTTGCTGAATCTGAATGTTTACTAAATTAATATCTGACTCAGTTGCTGACATGATGTTTATGTGAAAATGAGAAGTTAACAATATACATTAAAACAAGAGATTTCTTGTTAAAATATGTTACAATAAATAATTAAATCAATCACTGGCATGTACTGTATAACAGGTATAAAACAATACATGGTCCAGTAGTCGTTATTACAGAAAGATTTACTGGAGTCTCACTTCTTCTTTCTTAGAAAGTGTCTGTTTGTAATGGGAAATGAAATCAACACGGTTCAATCTTACATGGTAAAAACTATAGATCCATAAGTCAATATCTTTGAGTTCAATAAATATAACAGCACCAAAAAACAGCTGATGAAGGAACATCTTCCAACATTTAAGAGAGCATTGTTGCAATACCTAGACACTCCAGAAGAGGGAAGCAAAGCAATACAAATCTCTCCAGTTCAACAACCGTTTCAATATTTGCACCAGAAAGAGAGAAACATGAACAGAGGAACAGGATGTGGCAGTTTCTCCAATCACCAACTGAAAACAGTATATTGACAAAATACTAAGGGCATAATCTCAAATTCTGCCTACCACTGTCACACATTCAAGCTTTTTTGTTGAGTTCCTGCTCTTTATGTATTTTTTATTTTTCATTAATCACAAAACAAATGCAAACAAATATATCCCAACTCCTGAGACATTCAGATTTCTTTAAATTCAATTTGAAATTTAATTTAATTACAACAAATAAACAACAAATAAATACATAAATAAGTTTATATTGGGCTAAACAGTAAGTAAAAAAATAACAACAATAAACAAATAAATAACGAGCAATAGTACAAATAAAAGACAACATAATGCAAATGAAATGAACAAGTTTTACTACTACTACTATTAAAATTATTAAAACCTTTTTTAGGAATAATCATACAATATTTCTTTAGTGATTTAGATGTAATATTAAATCCTCTTTATTTTCAAAAAAGATATATTAAATTAATGTTTTATACCTTAAAATGTTTAAATACATAATTTCTATAAATAAATAAATAAATCATAAGGCCATTGTAAGAATAAATGAAACTTGTTTTTATGCTTTCACATAATTAGACAAGCTAAAACACCAAATCTGTTATCAATAACACACAAGGTTATAAATATACATTCCAGGGTGACATATTGCTGTTTAATGACCCTGGTATCCAGAAGTGATCCTTGGCTTTTGATTGCTGATCCATGAATTTATTCCCTTTATAAACATCCAGACATAATCTCCAGATCAGCAGCAATTTATCCAAACAGAAAAGGAATTAACTGTGCATAACCAATCTTAGCACCACCACTGTGCTAATGTTATTAAAATGCATGTACTTAATATATTTTAATAATGTAGTAACACATTTTCATCAAAGCAACAAGGCACTCGAGAGTGTAATCATTTAGCCATCAAAATACAGCACACCCCTTAAATACCACAAACGCAGAATATCAAAATCCAGCACAACAGAGGAGAGCACCGAAAAACTGAGAGCCTGCAATAACTCCCAGTCAGACAGAGAGAGATTACAGATCCTCGTTTGCTCATTTATGACCTCTCTGGTCCGTTTGCATACTAATGAGCCTAATCTGACATCACTGATGGCCATTCAGCTCGACAGACACAAGAACAAATGGACTGCTCACTATAAACCCTTTTCGAACTCTAATAATATTTGGTACAGGAGTTATGATATTAACACGCTCTCATCGTATTAAGGCTGTGCTGATTCAATCATATACTGAGAGATTATTTCTTGTTATACCGAACCAATACTTCGGACTTTCATGAGCATTCATATCACATATCAACATGATTCAAGCTACATGCACAGTAGGGCTGGCCGATATATCGAATACCCACGATACTATCAGAATAATTTTGACGACAATGTACAATTTGAAAATATCGTGAATATAGAATATTTCTAATTCAAGCATACTTTCCCAAAAGAACGCGCCAAACGTCCAAAAACAGAACATGTTACTGGTCTACACTCCTCTACTGCGCAAACTCTCATGATCGCGGTTGCCAGATATAAAAGTGTTCAAATCCCTAAATCAGAGCTTCACTGTTACATAGATTCATTTTCTTCCTGGTGTTTTACTTATTTTAAGCAATCTGGCAACCATGCGCATGCAAACGCTCGCTCCTCACTGCAGAAGCGGTGATGAAGCTTTGAATCAATACTTTTTTAAACCTCCATTTGCCAGATTAACAGCTCTAAATGATCTCCTATAATGCCTGATGAGGTTAGAGAACACCTGACGAGAGATCAGAGACCATTCCTTCATCCAGAATCACTCCAGACCCTTCAGATTCCCAGCTTCTCCTCTTCAGTTCACTCCTCTCATTTTCTCTAGGGTTCAGGTCAGAGGACTGGAATGGCTATAGCAGAAGCTTGGTTTTGAGCTCAGTGACACATTTCGGTGTTGTTTTTGAGGTTTGTATTTGGATTATTGTACGGTTGAATGATCCAAACATGGCCCATTATAAGATTTCTAACAGAGTCAGTTACTTTTTGATTTTTTTTATCTGTTGGTATTTAATAGAATCCGTGATGCCATGTGTCTAAACAAGATGTCCAGGACCTCCAGCAGAAATACAGGCCCACGACATCAAAAATACAGCTGTATATTTCATTGTACACATGCCGGGGTCCTTTTTTTTCCCTCTGTGTTCACCAAACCCATCTTGAGTGTTTACTGCTAAAAAGCTCATTTTTAGTTTCATCTGATCATAGAAGCCCGTCCCATTTGAAGATCCAGTCGTGTCTGATAAACGAATAAGCTGGAGTTTATTTTTGAATTTTTCTTGTAATCCTCCCAAACAACATGTGGTGATGTAGGTGCTGTTTGAATTTTTTTTAAAGGTTTTCTGAACCAGAGACTCAACTGTTTTCTGCAATTCTCCAGCTGTGGTCTTTTGAGACTTTGGCCACTCAAACTCTCCTTCTCACCGCACATTAGGACGATATAGACACACATTATTGTCCTGATGGTGGAAATGGGAATTGTCACTGCTCCAATACTTTTCTTAAAGCCACTTCACCAATTTGTGAAGCTCAATCATCTTTTGTTGCACATCAGAAATATATTCTTTAGTTTTTTCTCATTGTGATGGATGATTAAGGGCATTTGGGCTTTGTTTCCCCCATTTATATTTCTGTGAAACAGGAAGCAATGGCTGGATAATTTCATGTACATAATCACCCTGGAGTACCCAGAATTGTGAATATGACTGGGAATATACTTCAGAGTTATTTTACTCATAAGTATTTCTAGTGGTGTCCTTAATAGTGGCCAATGTGTATTAGAGAAAAAACATTTATTTCATAATGATATTTCCCCCCATTGTAAATTCTTATTATCCAATGAAAGGTTAGATTTTTGTGAAATGTTTAAATAAAAGATCAAAAGGATTAACAGTGCATATTAATTTCCACAGCCTTATTTGATCATATTTACCAAGGGTTTTTATATTTTTGGGCATAACTGTACATATATATAAATACATCTGTGCTTCAGCAAATAGCTCTCCATCTGAGAGGGTTTTTAGACAGTAGACAGACTTGTGCTCTTAGCTAAAAACTTGTCAATACTACAATACAATACTTATCCCAGTTTAATTATTTTCCCCAAATTTGTATAATTTAAATTAAAATGCAAACATATCGAGATATATATCGAATATCGTAAAAAAATTGACAATATCGAGATATAATTTATTTTTTCATGAGGCTCCACACATGATAAAAGTAGAGGAACATGTCCATCAGCAAAGGGCCAATATTCACTGGAGACTCGACAGTCAGCAAAAAAGCCAAGCAGCCCTGGGCCAGGGTCAGTCAGTCAGATGGGCTCCAGGAAGGAGGCACAGGACATGAGATCAGTGATTCAGGGATTCAGGGATCAGAGGTCCGGTGATGCTGTGGAGTGAAAGGGCCTGGGACCACAGCGTCCGGGAAAAGCAGGTCAGGGAATCTCACAGACGCTGTACACACACATCCTCCTCTGTGCTCTCTTAAGATGTGTTTCACTAGATTCAGATGAGACTTGTTAAAATGTGTCAGTGACACCAGGCATCATTCATTTTGGCTAACGCTGCAACTTACAATAATTGTTTAATTAGATTTTATTTATTTTTTCTCTCGTTTAGTCAATTCCTCTAATCATTATTTTCTGATTAGTCAATTATTCCTTTGGTTAACTTAAGAAAAAAAAAAAATAACCATAACTTCCGCCATTGATCTTACAACATTTTACTCAAACAGCACAGGTTTGCCTAAAACAATTAGCAGATACAGATATGAGACTGACAACTGTAGGTTCCTATGAATATCGCTATGCCGAAAACACGGACAGAATCGTGGAATCCAGTCATAAAAACTGAATTTACAGTTTAACGCAGAATGTCACCGAATTTTTCCAATTTTGAATGAATTAATCAAAAGTAGGTCATTACACAAATTAAATCGTGATATGGACTAATCTGTAAATATTAAGCCCGGAAAAGTCTATTTAAATATGAATCCTGCATGTTCTGCGTGCCTCTGTTAATGAATGGCGCAGAAGCGCGACTTCCTTTATCACACACACTGAAGCGTGTGACGCTCGCGGTGATTTCAGCGTCTGTCATCTCACTAAATGAGGACGAAAACACATGAAGAACATCCCCAGATCTGCTCTGAGAGTCACTTCATAAGCATCTGACCATTTGATTTGAGCAAAACTAGTGAATATACACAGAACTGTAAAGGTATTCACAGTAACCCATCAAAATAAAAGTCCGGTTTAATTTAAAAACAAGTTTTTGCCAGAAATATATTGCTATTGTTCAGCTGAATGTACATAGCCTTCAACTAATAAAATGAAACATTTTTTTTTTTAAGGAATAATCACATATTTTTAATAGTAAATCCCCTTTGTTTGCCAAAAAATAAAGTTTGCTTAATTTTCAATAATAAAAAAAGAAAAAATAAATTAAAGGAATGTTTTATGCCTTCATTTGATAACCAGAAAAATCTTAATACACAAGATCATTTCTGCATTTGTTCATTGATTCTTCAAAATCATCTTTAAAGATCTCAGATTTAATTTGGCTCTTAAGAGAAATGTTTGGGTACATTGTAACAAATTTATGTAGTTTTCACAGCATTATTACTGTAAAATGAGCAAATGCTTACTGTAGAAACTGTATACAGCATGTTACTGTAGATCTGCAAAGCATCATGGTCAATTATATATTATATATGGCGGGTAAATTCTAAAGTAAGCTACGAGATTCCACACTTTTATCAGAATTTTTACTTCAGAAAGGTAACTTTGCTGATTTATTTCCACAGTTTACTCTTGTAAAGTTACCTATTTGTTCAACTTTAAGAGTGCACACACAGAGAGAGAGAGAGAGAGAGGGGTAAACGAGTAGAGTACACTTTCTAGTAAATTCTTGTCTTGTGTGCATTTTATTACCAAAAAAAAAAAAAAAAAATTAATAAAAATAAAAACATCTATATATAACTGCGCATCATTTTGATAATGTCATCAGTTTAGAGACTGAAAGCATTGTTGAATAAAAATACATTTGGAATTGTGCATGTGATGTATCGGTTGGTGCACTTGCCGGAAATGTGATCCCGACATCCTTTACACTTGGATTTTTCTCTAGCCAGCGAACGTCAACTGTCTCCGCCGACACCGCGTGAGCGTGAAGCAGTGAAGCTAGCAGACTCAAGAGTCCCGACTCGACAGAAAATGCAGCTAGAGGTAAGACTTAACACATTTTTCATAGGATCATGATTTTTCTGAACTTCATCACAGGTCAAACTGCAGAAACGAGATTGTTGATAGCCAAATTTGAAGTGTCATTCCCATCATGTGGATGCATATACAGTATTAAGATTGGTCTTATCTGGCAACATTACATTTATAACATCTTCAATTTGATTAAAGAGTAACGTTTAGCATTGTTGAATAAAATTCATCTGAAATTGTGTATTTGATGTATGTGTTGACGCGGTAGCCGTTTGAATAATCTCACTGTTTTTTGAGGGTTTTTTTTCTTGCTTGCTAACGTTGGCGCCTGAAGAATCAGACGTTTAAGCGGGCCGATTCGAAAGTTTTATTCATGCGAGAGATTTATTCATGACTCTTGGAAGCATAATAATAAACTCGCACTGTATTAAGGTTTTTTGAGATCTTAATCGTTCTTTTATTTACCATTTGGTTCATTTCTTACAGGTTGCAGCAAAGAGGCCTCAACAATCGTTCCAGGAACATAAGTTACTGTACATGAACTAGCATGTATACAATGTTTTTCAAATGCAAACAATGTTGTCTCTCTTAAGACACAATCCCTAGATATGTCAAACACGTTAAAGTGCACAAAAACAGTGTCAGATCTCAGTAAGATAACAGCACTAGACATACACCGTAGATCCCAGTTTTAAGTGTAAAAGTATTATGTTAAGTATATTTGTATCCATTCACTGTGTGTAAACAAAGTTTTACGTCATCTTGCACTTACATTCCAGAAATCTCTAGTTGTCACTGATCCAATAGATAAAAAAAGAGGTCAATGCATTTATAAAAGCAAAATGCTTTCAACACTTCATTTTAAAAGCTCACATGTAAACAAAAAGTGCATATTGATGCTAATTTTATTTGTTATTTGCTGGTTTTCGACATAAAACTTGGTGAATTGATTTCATTAGTTTTAGTACTTTTTTAACAGGATTCTGTGATAAGGGTGATAATTTTTCTTCGAAGGTCCAGGTTAGCAGAAGAAATGGGAATGTGGTCCAAAGAAAAAACGAGTCCCTCAATCCACACGTGACATTGTTCATCAGGGACTTCATTGAGTATGACAAGATTACATTATTTGTGTATTTATGAACTATGCTCACCTGTAAATATCGTATGGTCCAGAGCTTTAAAATGGCTTCTGGAAGCCAGTTTGGGTGGGTAGTTGGTGGTCACAGCTTGTCTATTAAAATACATATGTGGCCTGCCAAGCATAATTTACAAGTCATGCCGTACCACAGCATCAACATAAGACTAGCGCTGACATTCTCAACCACACTGAACTGTGTGACAACATCCTGTTAGAAAATCTTTTCCATTCACAAACTTTTACCATACATTTTAAACATGTAAACATAGTATTGTGGCAGAAAATTTTATAATTGTATAATCTCTCTCTCTCTCAGCATCTGAGCAGGGCAAAGGCTTTTCAGTGTGTTCAGTCTCAGGTCTCTTCTACGCTTCCACTCTGGATATTACACCACTTTAACACTCATAGATAACGACACATTTCATCCTCTCTTGGAACAAAAGTGGCTCACTTCCGTCAACCTCATCTACAAGCAAGGACAAAAATAAAGCAATTGAATTTGAATTAATATAGATTCTGGAATAAAAAAATAAAAAATATATATGTATTTTAGAATCTACGCTATATCTAGGTCGCTTTTCTCTCCAAACCCTAATATATATGTAAATCTGTGTTTTAAGAGTTTTGGTTTATAGAGAAGTGGACGTTGTATTACATGTTGATCGGCTAAATCAAATGATCCAATCAGACTTTTAGATATATATATTGTCATCAACCCATCTGTCTTGCTTATAAACTTTTCCATTAATAATTAATTTCTTCCACTGCAGGGTAGAAGACTCCAGCCCGGGAAATTGACTAGTTCAGGCACATTTTTGAAGAAAAATACAGTTCTGGGAGAAAAAAAACATTCAGGGACCAAATTCTACTGTTTGAAATCCTGCTGTTTTTAAATCATTTAATTTGTCTTTTACTTTCTAATTTTAACCGAACATTTTAATACATTTGAACAGGATTGATTTGTATGTTCAGAAAAAGTGTTGTTGTATACAAAACGAAATGTTAAAAAAAAAAAAATGTTTACCCATTGAAAAAAATGTGTTTTTTTCCTGTGCCATTTTTATTTTATGAATTTAGAAATTTAAAGTGTTAAAAGTTGTCAATAAATGTCATTTTTGTGACAAAAACAGTGTCTTCATTTGACAGTACACAATATTAATGCAGTAATCACTATTACAGTAGTAAAATATGTGAGGTGATGAAACACAGTACTGTAATTATTACTGTCAAAAGGTTTATAGTATTTTTAAAGGTACTGCAGTTAAGTTTACAGTAAGCATACTGTGAAATGAACTACAGCAACATACTTGCTGATTGCTGTCAGCAAGTTACTGTAAATTTCACAGTATTCTTTTTAGTGTAGGACAGCTTTAAGAGGAGATGAAAACGCAATGCAAATGTGTCTTGTTTGCGCCAACCAGCTCCCTCCTGCCATAAGAGGCTCTTTGTGTCTGTATGTGTGTGTGTCTGTGTGTGTATGTATGTGTGCGTGTGTGTGTGAGTGCCACCTGCGAGCGGGAGATGGGTCTTTGGGCAGCTCACAGTGAGCTGCGGGCGGATAGGAAGCTGCCATTATGTGCCCATCTGGATGCCAAAGGAACTGCCTTAAGCTAATGACTATCAAGGGTGATAACAGTGCTCTCATTCATCATCCAAGGAGCTTCATGAGCAGCCAGGATCAGTGTGCGCTGCAGACAACAGAATACTCAAGTTCACTACAGACCGTAGTGGCTGTATTGAGTCTGGAAGAAAGGCAAGAAAGTTGATCTGTTTATTGTGCAGCGCTGCGATGTTGACAAAGCCAGATGAAATGCAGCCATGCCCCGATTTTACTGCACGTGGAATAACAGCAACAGTGTGTCCTAACTGTGTTTTTAGCATCACTTTATTTGTCTGTCCACACTGAAAGCTGAAATGCTGTGTGATTCAGATTCAAAAGATACTGTCTTTATTTTCTGCATTAATAGAGATCGTATCGGTGCATATTTGCGTAAAGCTGCTCAGCTCTTGTCAATGGTTTTTGTGTCCATGTTGCTTTAAATAGTTACCACAGTTTGCGTTGTATCTGAAAATGTTGTCATTGTGAATAAGCCTGGGTTAGACTGTATATATACATTTTGGTAGCACTTTATTTTACAGTCCAGTTCCTCATGTACATACTAGGTACTTATTATAGTAATTACAATAACTATTTAATAACTAGGTACTAACCCTGAACCTACCCCTAAACCTAACCCTACCCCATGTAGTTACCTTGTATTACCAGAACTTTCCTAGATAAATACACTGTAAGTACACTATAAGTACATGTAAGTACACGTACTGTAAAATAAAGTGCGACCGAAATTTTTGATGTCTGTTTTAAATCCACATCTGAATTGTCCCAAGTAACGACCAAACGGCTAGCGCCAGACAGTGAGGTGATCATATCATGTTTAATCAATTTAGCCTTCTCAAATAATCACGAATTGCCTAAAATAAAATCTATAGATATAAAACATTTCAAGCATATTACAATGTTTAAAAGTTAAACCTAGATAAATGTGTGCTTTATCCAATAGTTTATGCGAAGCCTGGAAGCTAAATGAGTGAGGTGTCCTTGAGCAAGGCACCGAACCCCCAACTGCTCCCCGGCCGCCGCAACATAAAATGGCTGCACACTGCTCTGGGTGTGTGTTCATGGTTTGTGTGTGTTTACTGCTGTGTGTGTGCACTTTGGATGGGTTAAATGCAGAGCTCAAATTCTGAGTATGGTTCACCATACTTGGCTGAATGTAACTTTCATTTCACTTCACTTCACTTCAGGCATCAGTGCAATCACTTGCATTTTTTTCAGTGGAAACAACTTAAAATTCATTGTCATTTTTGCTCATAAAGGTAAGAGTAATACTCCAGTCGGAACAGTATAAAAGTGCAGTCACAACATTATTTTTTTTCGTGCTTTTATAAAATAAAGAAAACAAACATGATGCACTTTCTGTCATCTCAGACTTGAACAGGAGCACTTCACAAAATTGTTGTGTTTGCTTAGAGATACTCAGCAGCTCATCAGTGACTTTATTGAAACTATTTTTGTAGATGAAACTGAGCAAAATTAGGCAATAGTGTTGTAGTCATGCAAGTCACTTAATATTAGGGGTGCACCGATCAAGATCGGCCAATCGTCAGTAAAGTCGGTTCTCTAATCAGCTGTTAATTCCATCAGGTGCGTGATTTCACATAGAGCAGCTGTTACTACACAGAGCCGTTGTTAACTGAGAAGATGCGCAAATCCACGTTCATTTTCAGCGTTCATTTGCGCATCTTCTCAGTTAAAAACGGCTCTGTGAAGTAACAGCGGCTCTATGTGAAATCACGCACCTGAGGGAATTTACTGCTGATTAGAGAACTGGCTTAGAGAAACGATCGGCCGATCTCAATCGGTGCACCCCTACTTAATATTAACTTATTTTTTATTGAACGCTTATATTTAATCAATATCACATTTGCAAGCTACCTTGTGACCTCACAAGTCCTATTATAATTAACAAAGCTCTCTACACTGCACAATGAAACTCTTATTCACATCGTTTACACTTTGTTCATTATAATGAGAGGATTCGTGAGCTTGCATCACTCTAAATACTATAGAATACCCAAGACATGTCACTCGTATAGTTTTGAATGGGGAAAAATGCAAAGCTCAAAATGGCTGCTCAATTGCAGGAAGCCCATCTTCTGAATGAACGAGCCAATCATTAATCGGTAAAGACAGCGCGTCACTGCAGCTGCCGCTAGGGAAATCCCAGTTGCTATATACACAGTTATCGTTCCGAAACGTCCTCTTAGCAAAATAACAATCCCATTGGAAGGCACTCACCTGTTATTGTCCCTCTTTTGATTTCACCGTGATTAATATTCATGAACCCAGCAGCTCATTAATCATTA
Organism: Carassius auratus; assembly: GCF_003368295.1. NCBI lineage: Eukaryota > Metazoa > Chordata > Actinopteri > Cypriniformes > Cyprinidae > Carassius > Carassius auratus. Next base: position 3,251,382 of record NC_039259.1, read on the forward strand.
GTGTGTTTATAATGTTATTAATAGTAGAATTTCTTAGTATTATCGTTATCTTATCAGGGTTGGTATTAGGGTCCCGTTGGCTGATAGACATCACGATGTTAAGCCGACATCACCAATGAAACTGCTTTTGAATGCACAATCGCTTTTTAGTTTCACTTTCAAGATTTGCAATCGCACATACTCTGTTTATACTATGGAGTGGCAGTTCTTGCCACACATTTTACAAGATTAAATGTCAAATGTCAAATTTGTCAGTGGTGATGAGGATCAGCAAATCATTTAACTTCATCCTCAGTCATCTCTCCTTAATCTGTTAATGTGGCAAGTGGAATTTTATGTATTGTAATATAACAGGCATTGTGGTATAACAAATAACAATTGTCCACAACAATTGTTATTTGTTTTCCATGCCTTTCTGAATATAGATTAATGTCAAAAATAATAAAAAAAAGTTATATACCTTAAAACCAGTATCATTTTGAAAAATTCAGTGATATAAATTTTATCCTACCACCCAGAACTAGTGGATTCTGATTAAAGGGGTCATATGATGCTGCTATAAAGAACATTATTTTGTGTATTTGATGTAATGAAATGCATTTATGTGGTTTAAGGTAAATACACATATATATATATATATATATATATATATATATATATATATATATATATATATATATATATATATTGCTGTACATTATTGTTTCTCATCTACACCTCGCTTTTCTAAAACGTGTTGATTTTTACAAGGCTCATCGGTCTGAAAAACAAGGTATGTTGTGATTGGCCAGCTATCCATTGCATTGCGATTGGCTGAATATCTCAGACTTGTAACGGAAATGTTTTGCCCCTCAACATACTGTGATCCCCTTTCCGGCCGGAGCGACGAGACTTAAACATTAAACTCCATTATAAACGTAATATAAACAATTTCTAGTCTGGTCTTTTTTTGGTAGTTTCCCTTTCTCAAGCAAACAGCACACTGCATACATACACCGCGGCCTTGAGTGAGCGGAGGCCAGCTTGAGTAAGCAGTGGTGGAACGGCTTGAGAACATCACGGCCAGCCGAATCTACGGACGAGCTTGCAGCAAACACATGTGACGACCCCGTGATGGACTCCGCTTCATCCTTGGTGATAGCCAATCTGGTGATCAACAGTGCAAAGTTGATGTATTTCCTTAACGACCAGCACGGATCAGCTCCGGGCATGACTAAGCAGATATTGTCCTCTTTTGGAAAGCCAAACAAAGTTGTTCCGCTTTTACAACCAAACACACAGCGTCTATACGACATTGCGGTGGCGGTAACAACAATAATACAATGAGAATAAAAGGTACGCCTTCTTTCTTTGTTTGAGCATCTGGGCGGCATCATGCAGATCTTCCAACATAGTGATGTAGACATGTGGGGGCGTGTTGAAATTAGGCATTTTAGAAGGGCGAGGATGAGTCTTAACGTTTAAAAAGAATATCTCTTAGGATTTGAGACTTTAGTCTTTGAAACTTTACAGATCTTCTTTATGCACCAAGAGCTTGTTACACTCCAAAGAGAAAGAAAAAATTTAAATCGCATCATATGACCCCTTTAACATTGGGTTCATGGAATCAACAGATATTTCTGTGATACATACTCAACGCTGCAAATCCACTTCGCAAGTAGAAACCTTTAAAGCTCCGATGAGCGCAAGCACAAATATCCTGATCGAGTCTGTTGCGATGATGCTCCTAAATATTTTTTTAATAGTCTCACACAATAGTTTTCAGTCGCAAGTGGTCACACTATAAAGCCCTGTAAACCTCTAGATTAATAGTTCAATAAACTGAAATATATTTAAAATTAATGTTTACTTAATTTGTTGAGACTACATTAATGTTTTTTGTTGCATTAACTCATACTGGGTTGTGGATTGTTATTTCCCAGTATGATTTGAACAGGGCTGGATCAGAGTAAATTACTAAATCAAGTGCTATTTTGTGTTTTTGAGTTAAGGGGCCATTTTTTTTTTTTTTTTTATGTTTGATTTTAATTCGGTTAATGTTTATTTAGTTTCAGGTAACAAAATTGTGTTTCATGGTTTTAGTGTGATAATAACCCTGGTGCTGTGTCATCAAACATGAAACATGGCTTACACATTAACAAGACACAAACAAGAGTTTGCTTCATATTCACACACAGGAGAATGCAGTATTACTCCACAACTGTGCTAGATGTCTCAATGGTGCCAGACACAAAGAAAGAGGCACAGAGGAGGAGGAGAACAATACCAGCCCCCCACACCCCCTGCCTGACTGCAACCCGAGCGATCATCTCTCCTCTGCCGACCCATAAAAAAGGGGGTCAGACACCCACTACATGGAGGTGTTTTCAGTAATCCCTTCCAGCACGGTCACACACAAAACAGCAGCCATGACAGGACGAGGGACGAGGGAGGAATAAGGGTGTGCTGGTGCAGATGGGCCTGTGTAAGATGGAGGTTGTGAAGCTTTCATGCTGCATTAACACACACCGCTTCAGTCTACTAATGGCTCCTCTCCTGCTGTCGCTGTACACGGGCGCTCTGCCACACAGTCACATCGCAGCATGAAAAGCTTGCGAGAAATTGTCAAGCTAATGAGACGTTCGATTTAAGCGCAAAGTCCAATCTTCTCATTTGCTGTCAAGACAAATGCACGATGATTGCATATTTTGATGCTTGCAGCAGACATTTTTGTTTCCTTACCACTTATCCTGTAAGAGCATTATACTTATATTACACAGTTATCATAGCACTTTTACATATTTAGTTTTACCCAAATAGGTAATATATATAAAAAAAAAAATAATAATAATCTTTGCATTTTATTTTTCATGTGAAGTTTATGTTTGTTGTATTTATTTTTGTTTCAGATTTAGAAATTATAGTGAAAGCATGAGTTCAGGAATCATCAAAACATTTCCATCTAACAGAAGCATGACTGGTACTTTAAAAACACCCTCAATTAGGAGTAAATAGTTAAATGTATGCACAATTGGCTCAGACTCTGAAGGACTTTCACCTTTTTTACACCATCAAACCATCTACAGTCAGCCTGCACTTAAGTTATCTCCACCAACCCAAGAATTTGCTTGTCCCAAACCATAGTAATAAAACTAGGATGCCGGCGATGTCAATATAATCTATTTAAAAATATCTGAATGTGAATATATCACTTATCATCTAATACTATAGAAGAGCTGACAATTATCTCACAAGGTTTTAGCTTACTGTCACTTGTAGTACAAAATAAATATTACACAATGCACAATTGTAAAAAAAAAAAGATAGCTAAATCTGTTAACCAGGTGATTTTGTAAGAGTAAATAACAAACTTGAAAGTAAATAGTTTAAATCCACAGAGAGGAAAACACAGCTTAAATAGATGAGTAAAAAAAGAGGAAATATTAGGTCCATCTAATCATGAGATAGGTTCACCTATTTATTAATTAGGTCCCTATGAGATCAGTTTTATTTTTTCCAAAATTCTTTTTTTTTTTCAAAAATGTTTTTGTTTTAATTTTTCAGGATGCAATTTTTCCCGTTTAAATTTGGACTCCTTTTTAATAGTTAAATTAAATTGTATTAATCAAAAGGCATGTCTAATTGATTGATGATATGAAACATACATTTTTACATCAATTTCTTAAAAGTTTAACAAAAATTACATTTACCCTATAAAATGTTTCCCTGTCGAATCTTTTATTTTTTTCCTCACCATATTTTTTTTTTAATGTTACCAATATCTGTGTTTTAGAATGTCTAATTATTTGAATGCAGAAAAAAAGCATTTGTTGTTTTCTTAAAAGGGGTCATATTATGTTGCTAAGAAGAACATTATTTTGTTTATTTGGTGTAATGAAATGGAGTGGCTGGAGGGCTTGTAGTAACCACATGTGATGACCCCGGGCTGGACCCTGCTTCATCTGATGAAAGCAGATCCGGCATGAAGTTGATGTATTTCCTCATCGACCAGCACGGATCAGCTCTAGGATGGCGAAGCGGATATTGTCCTCTTTTGGAAGGCCAAACAAAGTATTTTCTCTTTCACAACGAAACACGCAGCTTCTCCACAACATGGTTCTGCTGATTTGCGCTACCCTGTCAGATTTTGCCATCTCTCATTAAAACAATGGGTAGTACAATGACAACGAAAAATGCTACCGATAAAATCATGGTTTATTAAAATCTACGCCTACCACAACCCTAAACCTACTCTTACAGTAATGCAAATACAGTAATTATGTGTTATATTCGCAGTTGAAGCTAGAAGGGATACAGCTACACGAAACCAACAATAATAATAAAAAACAAATAAAGGACGCAATATTGATGTGTGTATGCGCAGTAAACCCTGGTAGGAAAATCTGATGGATGGGATAAAATGTCAGGACACCAGAAGCAACAGCTAGAATAAAAGTTATGCCTTCTTTCTATTCACGGACATTTTGCCTTTATGCAAATCTTCCCACACAGTGATGGAGATATGGGGGCATGTTTAAACGAGGCATTTTAGGAGGGTGTGGTTGACTCTTAACTTTTATAAAGAATATCTCTTTGGATTTGAGACTTTAGTCTTTGCAACTTTACAGATCTTCTTTATGCACCAAGAGCTTCTAACACTCCAAAGAGAAAGGAAAAATTGAAATCGCATCATATGACCCTTTAAAGTAGCTTTAAAACAATTTCATAATTTTTTTTAATTACTGAAAATTAATTAAACTTTATTTTTGGCAGACAAAGGGGAATAACTATTAAAACATAAAGAATAAATGTTGTGTGATTATTCCTTAAAAAATGTTTAAAATAATTTCATAAATTTTTTTAATTACTGAAAATTAAGTAAACTTTATTTTTGGCAGACATAGGGGAATAACTATTAAAACATAAATAATAAATGTTGTGTGATTATTCCTTAAAAAATAATGTTTGTTTAATTTTAGTAGTAGTAGTAGTAGTAGTAGTAGTAGTGGTAAGCTGTGTGAATTCTATTGAAAAACAGTAATAGCCACTATGTCCTCAAATCAACCCTGACTTTTATTTTGACGGGTTGCTGTGAATTCCTTTACAGTTCTATGTTTGTGATATGACGCTGTGTGCTTCAGTATGAGTGTAGTAAATGAAACTGCACGTCTGCGCCATTAATAGAGACACACAGAACATGCAGAATACATATTAAAATCAACTTAATATTTGCAGATACTAGTCCATAGTCCATTTTATTTAAGTATAATGACCTACTTTTAATTAATTAATAAAAAAAGTTACAAATTCCGTGAAATTCCAAGTTAAACTTTTATGACTGGATTCCGCGATTCTGTCCACGTTTTCTGCATTGCGGAAACCATAGGGACAATACATTGAAACTGTACAGATCCAAAGCCTAAAGTGTCAATACATAATTTCCATCCCTGCTCTGAATTGTCAAAACACCTCTCAAAATGATAGCTACGAATACAAGAAATGCAGAAAATCAAACTCGATTTGAATTTTTCTATGATGAGTGAAAGTACAGAAGTACAAAATTTTCAGTGTGCAAGGACCTTAAGAATTCTCATAAACAGCAGTGAAAGTTCTTAGATAAGAGTTCTTTCTAGAGAAAGGGTGGGGTTGACCTCTTATCTTAAATTCTATGAATTTAAAATAAAAATGTTATATTAAAAAAATAAAATAAAGTTATTAAATGCAGGGACCCTATTTAAAAGGATATTCTGAGCTAATTTGCTGCCTCTTACATGTCTGCATTATAACTGGACTTGAGAACAGATGTTACGATTTGACCAACTTGTACATGAAAAGGAGGACACAATTAAATTATCATGAAACTTTTCTTAAATGCTTATGTTCAGAGGTGGACAACAGACATTTTAGGATCATTTTTATATTTTATTGTTTACTTTCACCTAAAACAGCAAGTTAGGAGCTACTTTTAGCCTCAAGATGTTTTTGAATATGGGCCTGATCGTTAAACCGGAAAAGCATCCAACACCTAAAAACCCTTTGAGACAACCACAATATCCCTCATCTTAGATGTGCAGGTGTAAACAACGACACATCAAAACGAGAAGGTTAGGAGAAACTGTAGTTTAAAAGAATCTTAACCAGTCATAACTTCTGGGGAGAAATAGCACAGGCACTGGACAAAAACAACGTGAGTATGCATTGACTGACTGTGTTAAAATTAAGTATATTTATCGTGTTGTAGCTTTAGCTTTTTCCACTTAAAATACAATTAATGAACTTATTTCTGATAAAGCATCTAAAAAGCATTTCACCAGGGTGACCTTTCAAGTCAGCGTCTGTTTATGCAACACAAACTCTCTTCTCACACCAAGACACCAGTTTTCCTAAAAAAGAAAGCCTGTCACCACCCTGAGCAAATGAAACCAGAGAATGCCCTGCCTGCCTATTTGTATTGCAAACTAGAGTCTACTTTTCAGCCAGGCAGGAAAATACACAGGGAGGACGGCGCCTCCATAACATAACATAAAAAAAAAAAAAAACAGTAGAGAGAGTGGAAAAACCTGCTCTGGGCAGAGCTGTAGGTGAAGCTGAGGTCTACAGATACCTATACTTCAGCTGTTTAAACACGAATGCATGAATGCATGTAGAAAAGGCTTACTTCAAAAATAAAGAGGATGGAGTCCAGCTCCTCCCGTTGAGATTTGTTCCCTGAAAGAAAGCAATAGTATTAGTTATTGTGTCATTTTACAGTACAATCATTCATTCTTAGTCTTTTCACTCAGGCTTGTGCTTTTGCTGTGGTTAGCTATACAGTCATGATCTGAATATTTAATATTCAGTCTTCAATGACTCAGGAGTGGGCATGAGCACCAGAGTACATAAAGGTGTCTGTGATGATCGCTTGATGATCACATTTTGTCCAGGACCTTGACGTCTGACTGGTTAGTGTTGGAACGGCATGCCGTACAGGCTGGATAATTCCAGTCAAACTATGGCTTTGAAAGTGTGCAGTGAACAAATACAAAGAAATGTCATTGTTGCTCATTGTTAGTTCATGTTAGCTTATGCATTAACTAATGTTAACAATTGGAGCTTATTGTAAAGTATTACAGTAAATTATTTGTAATTAAGCTGCCTGTGTTTTAGTGCATTTTTGCAGGAGTTAGAACCTATATCAATTTCAGGTTCATTTGCATTCCTTTTAAATGGAATGCCATTTTTAATAATTGTGCTGTAATTTTTTTTAAATACTATATTTCATAGTTCTATGTTTCTACATAACCCTTAAGTTGCCATCCACCACCATAATTAAAAAAAAAAAAACATGCAATATGTCAAAAGAAACAACAGAGCAGCCTCTGCTTGTTATATAGAAATGTATAATATTACGCTATATAAAAATGTATAATATTAAGTTTGATTCTATTCTAACCACTTCCTGATTAACATTTCATCAAGTAACTAAAAAGACTGCTCTAACAATTCTTTGTGCTTTAGTTGCCTGTGTTTTTTTAGCATGACACTACGGGATGAGTGCATACACAACAAGAGTCACACATTCAAGGCTAAAGCTCTTTGCACAGAGTCCGAAATTTTCATCCGAAATTTTTGCACGTTGAAAAATAAATACGACCTCACTGTGTTGTCAATAATGTTTACACACTGCTTACAAAACTTTCATCCGTCATAAAAAAAAAAATAATTCGGATCAGTTTTGATTTTCTGCGTTTTTGCATCCGTAGCATGCATTTTGATAGGAAAGGATGTTGAATATGGAAAAACACATGCGGAAATTTCATGTAGAACGCCTTTGGTTAACTAAAGCGCTACCAAAGCACTACAGTTTACTGGTTATATCAAAATATCTTTAATCAAAAACATTTCATTAACAGTAATGATGTGCATAACCTCCCGGCCATTCGACTGATTTAAATGATATATCATCAGTTCTTGGGTCTATTTTGAATAATTCATTAAAAGCACATGCTCATAGGACTCATTTGAATCAAACCGATTGCGTTGTATGTTACAACTCAATAAAAAGATACGTTTTCAAAATTTGGAGTTTTTTGGGTGCAAAGTAAACAATCTATCACTTACTACAAAAATATAGTGCTCTCTTTCTCTTCTTAACTGCTGCTCTAGACTGCTAATAATAAATAAAATAATAAATAAAACACTAAACTTATTTAGCATTATGCACTATGAATATTGTGGGCTCTATGACAAAATGTGATCTCAGTTTAAAACTGCTCAGCTGAATCATAAAATCGCTCTCTTGATCTGCAGGAAAATGATGAGGTGTGAGTTTCAAACAAATACTTCTACTGTAGAGTTGTGCTTCAGCATGAAGGACAGATGACCTTCACTGAACACAGTGCAGGAAAACCTCTTTTTAACAACAAAAGCCTGATTAACTTCACATGAGGGGGGCATGCAGGCAGCAGGGAGGCAGGTCTGTGACAACAGGCTGAGGATTTTTTTTTTTGTTTTTTTTGTTATTTGTTTCTTTGCATTTTTCAAACGTCTTTTCCAAAACCTTTCTGAGCTGCCTTATTATCTAAGCAAGATATCTTCCAATAAAAAGTGAATAAAAACATTAGAAATGTGTCAAATATACTAGAATTAGTAATGTACAATATAATCAGAATGTCATCAGTATGTTTTCAAGTTATCAGCAAGGATAGAAGTAAAAAAAAAACAAAAAAAAAAAATGGTGTATTCTTAATCACATTTATTGGCTGTTGGTGGTGATTTCTTGTTTTATATATCAGTAAGTGATTATATATGCATATTTATCAGTAAACAGTAGATACTTAATTTTAGATTCCTGTCTCCAACGATATTTAGATTTAGGGATAGCAACAGTTTAATTTGCTCTTATAAGGTAAAGGTTATGTATACAGTATACAGCATAACAAACATATCTTACCTTTTTGCTTTAAGTTACTTTCCAGTGTAATGAAATTTTCATAGAAGATAAAATAAATCTGTGAGCAGTTGGTTTCAAAAAATGCCTTCAGTTCATTCCTGTCAGTAATATCTGTGGAGAAAACAAGCAGAAAATAAAGAATTAGACAGAAACAGATATGTCCAATATGTGCATGACTGAAACAGAGTTAGATTGTATAATATGGTATAATTAAATACTGAACAAATCAATTCAAAGATATGAATGTGCATGTAGACAATAGATTTAATCCAGACATAACGTTCGTGAAATTATAAAATTAACTCAATATACTGCCTGCAAAAAAAAAAAAATAATAATAATAAAAAAATAATAATAATAATATCGTATATAATAGTACCAAGTGTACCAAGATTTTAATAACAGGACATTTGAAATCTTGTTTAACAACAGAAATCGTGTTCACCTTTAATTGCGTAATAAACTGACAGCATGGAATAGATATACACTGTAATGCAATAGGGCTGTGAAGATAATTGTATCTTATTGGTGATCACTATGGCTTCCCGAGTAATTAATCATAATAATTTAAATAGACAGTAAGCAAGCAACTATAAAGAACCTTTATTTATTTATTTATTTTTGGGGGCGGAGGGCATTTTCATTATTTTGCATTGACAACAAGCCTCCACAAGTTATTATGTTTGGGGTTGCCATATACCAAGAGTTTAAGTTCCCCAATCAGGTCACATTTTCTCCCGGGTGTTTTTCTAGTCTCTTGTGTGATATTCTGCTCAAATAAAATGCAATGAGTCGCAGTGATAACTGTGACGTCACAGACTCTATAAAAAAATCATAATACCAAAGATTACATAAATACATACAAAGTTTGTATGCAACTGTTATAACAGTAACAGTCGCAAATAGTTTTTTAGACTGTAAGTCTATGCTAATTCACAAATCACTTTTAAACGTTTCTTTAGATCGGTGGGTTTGGAAATAGGGAAAATAGTTTATTCTGCATTCATTTCATGTTGGGCGATGGACCTTGTTGGGAAACCAAATACTACTTCACCGATCTTGAGGATGCCCCCATGATCGCAAACGCCCGGCTGGTCAGGGTATTGGCAAGGCTTTCTCCAAACTCACCAAATACAAACAAGACATCGGTAAAAGGAAGATGCTAACAATGGATTTGGAAACTTGAGCCATGATTCCTATTCCACAGAAAGCACGTGCAGACGAAGAGTTAACGCACCGCTTGCGTTGGAACAGTGAACCATGTCTACACCAGACACGACAGGTTGAGTCTGACTACATTTGAACTTTGTGTCAGTACCTCATAAAAAGGACGAGGCAGTTTACTGTTGGGGATTTGTCGTGTCGTGACTCGTGCCATGCCACAATCAGTGTAGACAGTTTTTGACATATATCGGACATATTAGTTTTACTTTTTTGCAGACTGCATGTTCACTAACAGAAGTGCTAATAAACATGCACATTTGTTAATAGTGCCTCATTGTGTTTAAAAATGTTATACTACTGACGTAAGTTGGCCCATTACCAATGGTAAAAATCTGCCACCGTCACAGCTCAGTTCCCTTGTGAGGCCACTTGTACCATTTGCTATATCTTGACTATAATGTTTGTGGTTGCTGAATAAGTGCATGTATAAAACCTTTGTGCTGCAATTTTGCTTCCAAGAAACACTGTTTCCAAACTCATGACCCAGATGCTTATCTTTTGGTCCAAACATATTTAAAGCTGAAATGAACAGATTATATCCTTGCTGATGTTCAGATAGACGATCAGATGGAGTGAGAGCAGATGGCTTCTTAGGGTCATTGATATCTCTGTAAGGTCGCTGGTAGATTTCCAGTAGGTGCTCCTACCCTTCATGTGTATCCAAGTGTATTTCAGTCAGTCTGCATTGGCCAGTTGCTACATTAGTCACTCTATTTATTTAATTGTTTATTTATTTATAATAAGCTCTAAAGAAGCACTGGATGTTCAGCAACTGGAATTATCCAGCAGAGCCCCCCCCCCAAAAAAAATAAAAACAAAAACAAAAACAAAACAAAAACCTGTTTCGGTGTTCGGCCGAATTATTGAAAAGACCAAATAAATTGTACCGAACAATGGCATGGCACAATCAAATAGTGGGGTGCACTAATGCAGCAAACATGTCAGAAGTGTGTAAGCATTTAAAAGTGTCTGAGAAAGACGCAGACAGCCAGAGACTGTTTAGCACTGCATCGCATATCTTCGATTAGAAGAGGAAGAGTAGATGTTGCTGCTTACTAGGGCTGAAACGATTCCTCGAGTAACTCGAGTTACTCGATTGCAAAAAATGATCAAGGCAAATTCCTCTGCCTCGAAGCCTCTTTTAATTTATTTTAAATCTCACGTCAGGTTCTTTCGCAATGCTAGTGACACAGCGAGTTTACGTCACCCACAAAGCGGAAGAGTCAGCAGTGTTTTGATTTGAGGGCGCGGACAAACGTAAAGAGAATGTCGTGGTGTGTGTCCAACTGTCCATTGCAAGATAGAGCTGGCATTCCACAACTAGGGCCCTATGATTACCGCGATGCAGAAAACACGGAATCCAGTCATAAAAACGGATTTTACAGTTTAACGCGGAATGGCACGGAATTTGCCAAATTTTGAATGAATTAATCAAAAATAGGTAATTGCACTTACATCAAATCACGATATGGACTAATATCTGTAAATATTAAGCCGGAACAGTCTATTTAAATATCAATCCTGCATGTTCTGCGTGTCTCTGTTAATGAATGGAGCAGAAGCGCGAGTTCCTTTATCACACACACTTTATCACGTGCTGTCTCACTAAGAATAAGCCAACTGCTCTGACAGTCACTTCATGAGCATTTGACCATTTGATTTGAGTAAAACTAGCGTCACATCACACACAGAACTGTAAAGGTAAGTCAAGCCGTCAAAATAAAAGTCTGTTTTTTTAAGGTTTAATCACACAACATTTCTTTCATGTTTTATTTTTAAATCCCCTTTGTTTACCAAAAAGTTAAGTTTGCTTAATTTTGAATAATTAAAAGATAAATTAAATTAATGTTTTATGCATTTAATGTTTAATGTGCATCTCAGAAAAGGCTTTATTTTAAACCCCAACTGAATGGCACTTAAATTCACTTAATTCATCTGTCAACTTTATTGTCATTGTTCACAGTACAAGTACAGACAGAGAAACAATGGGTAATAATTAAATGTTTATTTTTGATGTATACATTGCATTTTATGCATTTAAAACTTAGTTGTTCATTTTAAGAGACCCAGGAGTCTTATTTTCTCTTGCATAGTTTATATTGCACTTTAATTAAGCAAAAACACATTTTATCCGATTACTCGATTAATCGATGGAATTTTTGGTAGAATACTCGATTACTAAAATATTCGATAGCTACAGTCCTACTTCTTACAGTATGATGACTAAACTTGTGAAATGGCCTTAAAAAATTAGTAAATAAAGTGACATTGCTGTGTGAGATCGCAGCGCTATCTGCTTGTTCAAAGTCCAAAGCGCAAGGAAAATCTGCACTCAAAAAAAAAAAAACATTCATTTTGTTTGGCTTTTCATTTCAGTGCATCCCTAATAAGCTCATCACTCATCTAAGGTGGTCATCAATATGTTTCCTACAGTATCAATTTACAATGAGCATTGATACCATGGTACCAGAGCTTAGTATCATACAGAAATGAAAAATTTGGTTTCATTGCAACCCTAGGGTTGGCAGAGACTAATGTTCACATCTCACCTCCTCTTTCCTAAACAAAGAGATCAAAGCAGCAAAAGCTGTTAGACTGGCTCCAGGGAAACACTGGCATTTGCAACCAATTTGTAGCTGTGGCACTGGCCTGATTTTTAATAGTAGCAGGGACAGATGATAGATGATGACAAGGAATGAATTTGATGGCTGCAATAATATTCTGCCTGAAGCCAGACTGACAGAGCTGTGAGAACAACCATTTGACAAATGTGGATGAAGTCATTGTGCTGGGCCAGTGGTGATTATGTTAGGACACACTGATTTTTAGGTAACTGTCCAGTGAATATTAACATTTTATGAGAAAAAGTACGAGAAATTCTAAATGTAAATGGCATCTCTAGCATTGATATTATCAGAATCGAAGTCAGTTAAATTCAAACTATACCCAACCCTAGTTATGTCTGTGAAGGTAAACAGCTGGGAAAGAAACTGCATGTCTATATTAGATCTGTGTGGCAGCACTGCAGTGTAATATACAGTAGATTAATCAAAAAAAATCCCACTGCTTTCTCGTCTCCTCTGACCAGTGTTTGGAATAACGGCGTTTAAAAGAACGGCTTTAGGTAACAACGTTATTTTTTCAGTAACGCGGTAATCTAACTAATTACTTTTTCCGTCGTTACAACGCTGTTAACGTTACTGAATGTTAAATGCGGTGCGTTACTATGCATTGATTTAATAAACTATGCAATCCGAACGGACCCCTGGCTCACACACAGCGAGTGAGCAGGTGGGTTAATGACGAGATAAGCGCTTGTGATTGGCTAAGGTATAGTCATGTGTTTCATGATAGCCAATCAGAGCCAGTGTTTTTACACACGCCGGCACACGCGGCTGCACCAGCAGCGCCAAACACACACACACACACACACACACACACGCAACAGCTACACAGAGATTCGCAGCAGAGATGGCGAGTCAGGAGCAATCCGATGAAAAGTTGGCATTTTCAAGGTGAAGATATAAGCACTATTTCAGATTAATTGTGGTCAAAGGCAAGAACGTGCATGTAATGTGTACATGTAATGTGTGACACGCATCTACAAAGCTAGTGGCCAAAAACACTTTTCTTACAAAGATAATACTTGATAAAACAGGATAAAACTCTTGCTGTCTGTTGACATGCAATAAATATAGAAAGTTATGTACCTGTCTGTTCTACTCATTTCAACTGACTTGTGAAAACTGCAAAAAAAAAAAAAAAAAAAAAAATTCCCTGGTAACGAGTTACTTTTATTATAGAGTAATTCAGTTACTAACCCAGTTACTTTTTGGAACAAGTAGTGAGTAAAACTATAACTAATTACTTTTTTAAAGTAACGTTCCCAACACTGCCTCTGACTCAAAATAGTGTTCTGTGCTCGTCTGTGCAGCCAAAGACAGAACAGTTAGCATGCTTTACTCGAACTTCGCCATGGCATTAGAACTGGTATGTCTCATCGCTTGAGAAAACTCAGTGGCAGTGCCGCGGGTGAAAACTTGCAGATTAAGTGACATGACATTCAGTGACGTGACATTCAGAATTTGTGCTCTGCATTTAACCCATCCGAAGTGCACACACACAGAGAGTGAACACACACACACACACACACACAGTGAACACACACCCGGAGCAGTGGGCAGCCATTTATGCTGTGGCGCCCGGGAAGCAGTTTGGGGTTCAGTGCCTTGCTCAAGTTTACCTAAGTAATGGTATTGCCAGCCCGAGACTCAATCCCACAACCCTAGGGTTAGGAGTCACAATCTCTAACCACTAGGCCACGACTTCCCCTCAAGGGTGGAAATATTATAATAAGATCCTCTTTCTATGTCATGGGGGAGTGATATCTGACGCACCCGTTTTTTCACAAGCTAGCATAGAAAGTCTTACCAAAAAAAAAAAAAAAATTATATATATATATATATATATATATATATATATATATATATATATATATATATATATATATATATATATACACTGGGCTGTTTTTTTTTCACGTTTTCTGGGTTTACAGATGCATGGTAACTTGATATGATATGTCACCTTTTACCTGTTAACCAGACCCCCCTTAATGGGACTCTTGTAATAGTTCATAGAGAAACTATGTAATAGGGAAATTGTAATAGTTCCTTACTTCAATGTGCTACACAAACAATTTTGATTTCTTTGGAAAGAAGACCCTTTGGGCTTTACTGTCCATCATCAGTAGTTGATAATGCTCAAAAATAGAAAAAGTTATATATATATATATATATATATATATATATATATATATATATATATATATATATATATATATATATATATATATATATATATATATATATATATATATTTAATATAAAAATACATGAAATCAGTCCTGAAGCAATCTAGTAAAGTAATGGTTTGAAGGTCACACGTCTCATGAGTTTCTGTTTCAAGTTTTTCTGAGACTATGTCTAACACAATAAGAATAATTTTAGTAATAATAAGTAATAAATAAAAAATAAGAAGAACTAACTATAGGCCTATGCCTATGACAGTACATCCTGAGATTGCTAGAAATACAGCATTTACACTGTTAGACACTCAAACAGTCGGTGATCGCATGCTGATGGCCTTCCTAATAGACGGTTTCATCGGGCACACGTGCCTGCCCCTAAGTTAACTTCCGGTCTGTATTGCGTATATCGGTCTGGCTAGCGGTGCCATCACAGTAAACGCAGTTAAAGAGCCAGTAAGATGAAAATTCTAAGCTTCCTATCACTGTTTATAAGTCCTGTACAAAAGGTTTAAATCCATCCAAGTTTAAAAAAACATTGTCATTTTGTCAAAATATCATTTTAAAATTACCTCAATTCTCAGAGATCCCCAAACGGTTCGCGCGAAGCTGTTCAAAAGATTCAGTTTCCTTAAATCCCACCTTTCTGTAGCATACTGTGTTCTGATTGGTCAAGCATCTTTAGCATCTTTTTGGGGTGAATTATGTCTTATTCCTCTCATCGCGAAGCAAACAGTAACATAAAAAACTTGAAAAGTCTCGCTGCTTTTTCTTCTGTGTGTGCGTATTCAAACCGCACGCTTCAGTTTGAATCTGAATAGCGCGTTCAGCGTAGGGCTGCACGATTCTGGATAAATTGAGAATCACGATTTTTTGATCTCATATAGAGATCACGATTCTCCTACGATTCTTTATTATTATTATTACTATTAACATTATCATTATCACAAGTATATAAATTAATTATTTTATTTTGCAAGGATTCTTTAAATTGATCAAGTGTGACAAAGACATTTATAACAAAATATTTCTATTACACACAATTATTGTTCTTCTGAACTTTCTATCAAAGAAACCTGAAAAAAATCTACTCATCTGTTTTCAACATAATAATAATAATAATAATAATAATAATGTTTTTTTTGAATGGCAAAACAGCATATTAGAATGATTTCTGAAGATCATGTGACACTGAAGACTGGAGTAATGATGCTGAAAATACAGCTGCACACCACAGAAATAAATTACATTTTAAAATACATTCAAGTGAAAGCAGTTATTTTAAATGGTAAAAATATTTCAAAACTTTACTGTTTTTGCTGTACTTTGGATCAGATAAATATAGTATGGTGAGCAGAAGAGACTTTAAAAAAACATTACACATCTTATGGTTCAAAAACTTTTGACTGGTAGTGTATATATAATATATTTAAAACCCCAGTTTTTTTAATATTAGAATGATGAAAAAGTTGTTTAGATCACTGATTCAACGACTCACTCATAAACCTACTACACTTGAATGAAAAATTAATTCATTGACAAATAAATTAAGACACTTGTCGCCACCTATTGGTGAAACAATGCAATCGACACAAACGTTATTTAAAGCGCAGTACTTTCAAAAGGGGATTTGTTATATTTTGATCGCTGCCATATAGACATCAATGTTTATATTTAAACTATAAACTTTATCCCAGTATTTCTGTGATAATATAAATGACTGTAAGACAGATATAATACTGTGTAGTTGAAAAGACTGTTTGTGAAGATGTTTCTTAACCAAACATGGTAAGAGCTCTCTCTGTGTCAGCGGCAGTGCGCGCACGGATTTGAATGATCCAGTAAGACTTTGTCAAAGGTTTAACAGACTCAGGGAATCGTCGTCTTTTAGAAATGAGATCGAGAGGGTGTCTGAATCGAGATCGCGATCTTTTAACGATTAATCGTGCAGCTCTAGTTCAGCGTGGGGGTGTGGTCACATTAGATATAATGAAGGGAGACGTGAAAAACGGACATCGCGTTGTTTTCATATGGATTACTTTATCACAGAATATCTGTTAGCAGCACTTGATTTTAATGACGTGTTTGTAAATGAAGATCAGCAGCGCAGACAAAGGCTGCAGACAGCACACATACTGATAAGACGCTCGGGAGAAAACAAACACATAACTTCATAATCATACTTCGCGTTGTGATTCGGAGATGCTCGTTGGTCTAAATAAAGTTGGTAATGAACCATCTTTTATGGCCAAACGCTTTGAAATCCCGCCTTGTACTCACCGAGATTAGAAAAGCAGTCATCAGTGAAATGTTGTGAACACAACAAAAGGGATTTGTTGTACTGCTCTGGTATTGTGGTGAAAATGAATTTTAGCCAGTGGTTCTTCTGATCTTCATTCTTTGGCAGTGAAAATAAAACAAACTTGCCTTTACAATTAAAAACACACTGTCTCCTCGACATGATGCTATCACACCAACCAGAGCGTCTGTGTGGGGGGTGGGGCAGCTCAGAGTTCCGTTTCTCCCAAGACGGTAGGCGGAGATTATTATGCAAAGTGTTCCTAGTGACGTACATAGAGATGGGCAAAAGATTTGAAATCTATAACGACTCGTTTCAGCGATTCAGAGTCGACTCCTAACTTTAGAATCCAATAACTTTATAAATCGTGTACTTTTTGGTTTAATTACTTTGCACATTGTTTACACTGATGGACAGCTACATCATACACTGTAAAGGGGGTCGCACACCGGACGAGAAGCGCAGCGCCGTGTTGCGCCACATCTTTAAAATTCAAACACATTATTCTCTATGGGTGTACACACACCAGCGGCGCCATTCGGCGTCTGTCCGCGGCGCCCAGCTACGATTCAGAACGCTGTTCAAATTTCTGCCGCGCCACAGAGCGTCATCTGCATAGTTTTATATTAAAAAACCCAGATGTTATAAACTGAAACTGAAATTAAAATACAGTACACTTGTTTCATTCAAATAAAACATTACAAAGTGTTTGGTTACGTTTTCAGCTGCACAGTTGCCTAGACAACAGATACAACAAAACAATAACAGACTTATTATAACACAGATTCTCTTCATTAATTAACGTTCAAAACTCAGCTTTTATCAATTAAATTCATATATTTAAAATAATAATAATAGATGAAGTTAAAACTCTCCCATCTTGCTGCGAAATTGAGCTCACGCATATAGAATGTGCGCATCCAGTGTGCGATACCTTGAGTTGTCCTACATGTGGCGCGACGCAACACAGCGCTTCTCGTCCGGTGTGCGACCGCCTTAATACAGGTAATTTTTGATTTCCCATCTGTGTGGCTCTTTAAAGTTAAAGTGATGAGCAGACTGAAGTTGGGCTCAGGCGATTGTGCTGTGGGATGTGTTTCCCATACATGTATTTATTTGTGGAGACTGAGACCAAACGCTGATGGGTGACATGAATGGAGATGACTCCAGATCAGTGATGTAGCATTTGGTCTCCGAACAAGGTCCATCGCCCAACACAAAATTAATTTGCTGAATAAATAAACTATTTTCCTGGACTCAAACCCTGCCAATTCAAAGGAAATGCTGTTTATAGCATTTCAGGTAATTTTTAAATTACCATAGACTCATAGTCTAAATAAACAATTTTCAATTATTACAGTTACTACAGTGGGCATAGAGTGTGTGACGTCACGTGCACTATCGCTGGTGGCAGTAGACAACTGCAGTGACATGGTTGTGATGGGGACCGTCACAGCTCTAAGGTTAAGGTTATCATAATGTTAAAATATCATAGCAGCCCATGCTTAATATTACTGTGGCGCACTCATAGAAGAGTTGACACAGAGAGTCGAGGGCGTAATAACAGCACAGGCGTGTCTCTTATCAGAGCCTCTCACATGCTCTGCTTTTCAACCCTCAGTGTGTTGGGCCTCTTCCTGCTGCCCAAGAAAACACACTGACCCTGAGGTCTGCCTGAGTGTTTCTGAGCAAGAGATCGGTAACTTCCAATGACAGTTGGACGTCAATGAGCTATGTCAACACCACTGTATTTGAGATGTGAACGCCACCGTACAAAGGTCACTTCATTTTCCCTCATTCGGTAACAGCTAGACTACTATAAACCTTTTTTGAAAGCATTGTTCATAAGAAATTGGCATTTCCTGATTGCCTTAAAGGAATAATCCAGGTTTAATTGCTCAATACACATCACTTGACATAACTAACACCAAAAATAAATAAATAAAAGAATAAATACATAGATGCATACATAAACACATACATCAATGAATACATTAAACCTATGTTGATTTTCTTGAAATGTTGTGACTTTTTCTCATTTAGGGACATGCAGACACAGTTTCAACACACTGATGGATTGTGAATAGGGCTGGGACAATACGTCGACGCAAAATATGCGCATCGATTCGTCGACCTGTTTTTATTTCTCTAAAAAACTTTTACCTTATGTGCGCTGAATATACGCGATGGCCAGATCAACTTTCTGTCCAACGTTATATAACCAATCCAGGGGTTTTTCTGCATTGATCTTTTTTTTGGCGGCTGTCAAAGCCTTATTTGATCGGTGAGTGATATAGAATAGAATGAATGACAGGGCGCGTACGAGAGAGAGCCCTGGCTGCGCGTGCACTCACAGTCTTCAAACAACACGAGCGCTTCTTGCTCTCTCTCTCCCTTGTGCATATTAATTAAATCATTAGACACAATAGAAAAAGGGCAAAACACCAAAGTTTCATGCGCGCTCGCGCACTCACAGCCTTCAAACTACACAAGCGCTGTCTTGCTCTCTCTCATGCATATTAACCAAAATTATTAGACACGATAGAAAAAAGTTTCACGTGGAGCATTCAGAGATTTTTTTTTTCCTCCATGACAGGCTGCTTGCTCCCACTTATTTTTATTTTTATTTATTTTTTTGTAAAAGCACTCTCTATATTAGCTTACAGCCCTCAAGTTTACATTGGTTACTGTATTCTTTCAATTGCTCTAAACAAGTATTTTGGGTGACCTTTTATTGAATGCTATACATCATCAAGTTGTTGTTGTTTTCATCTGAAAGAAGCACTTTTTTCAGTAAGCTAGGCCCAATGTGTTCAGTAAGCTTGTTTTAGTAAGCTATGTGTTTTCAAGGCTTCAAGGTTTTATTGAATGCTATCTCTATACAAGTGCAAAGTAATGCATTCATAGTGAGTCTTTTATTTTGTAATTTTAAGAGCAGTAAACACCAATTTTGCAATCTTAAGGAATTCATGTTTTTTTTTTTCATTCAGATATGTAAATCAACATGTATAAATTGTTAGTATTCAATTAATGGGGAGATAATCGAAATCGAATCGGTCGGAAAAAATTAATCGTTAGATTAATCGATGCATCGAAAAAAATAATCGCTAGATTTATCGTTTAAAAAATAATCGTTTATCCCAGCCCTAATTGTGAAATGTACATACAGAATTTTTTATACGTTGTAATGTTCAAAGGACAATTTGACCCGCATAAGAAGCTGTCAAAGGCACCTGTACAGACACAAAATAGCAACAAATTCCTTTGTTGTATGTCAGAGCTCCTAAACTCTAGTCCTGAAGTGCCACTAAGTGCAAGTGTCTTCATGTGTTTAACAACTTTTTAATTTCAAAGTTTGTGAAAAAAAAATCTGTTTAGACTTTCAGCTATAAAGCTTTTATTATACTTTTCACTTGAGCAATCCAGAAGCATACACGGACAGCGCGGACGTGGACTACTTGTATTTATACTACAGAAAGCGTAAGCAGGTGGTCGCTCCACGTTCACTTTGATAGCCATGATCATGCAGTAATAGCGAGCTGATTTGGGCTGATTTGCACTCAAACAGATGGTAATCATGCAGATACATTCAACATAAAACACAGTCTCACATATATAAAAACTGTTGAAAAATAAAAGAAACAAAGAAAAAGGAGATTGCTATAAGCTCCGCCTCCATCAGCTGACAGGTGCGTCAGAGCGCGTCACGAAGGAGAGCAAAAATTCAGATAAACTATCTTTCGCCTATCTTTCATTCATTCTTTTTTCCGGTGGATCACCTCATTCTGTTTGTGACACTGTACGCTGCAAAACCATGCCGTGTTTTTACTAACAAGACGCAGTTTCCGACCATGAGTTATTCCATAACGGACGCAAACAGTTCTGTCGCTGAAGAACTGAAACGTAAACAAAGCAATTATGATCCATATTACAACGTTATTGCTTCGTTGGACTAAACGTGCTTCATGAGATGTCGTTCAGTGGACCCTTACCTTTCTAACTAAACCAGGACTTACAGCTGTGGATGTGTTTATGACTCGTTATTACCACGGATCTGCTATGTACAGCGTTTCCATTGTTCATGTTTGTATGAGTACTGCTTACACAAATGTAGCAAATACAGTCTTTATAAGCTTTCCATTGAAAAACAGCAATCTGTTGTCGATGCTTGAGGCTTAGATCTTTATAATGATATATAGTTTGTCCCGTTTCATTTAAAAATAACATGCAATATGACCCATGCATACATTTTGCATGCACACACACACACACACACACACACACAGACATAGTTATGAATTCTTAAAGCAGCTCATGATGACAGTAAACAATCTAAAATGGTTTAAAACCAGCAGACTTTGACCCAAGACACCATGATAGCCAAGTCATGTCTGCAATCACTATATGACCTTGAACAATTATTAAACCAACATGCTAGTAGCGTTAGTCTGATAGATGATATCATCTATTGCCGATAGCTGATAGGCACCACAATGCTGAGCCGGCACGTTTTCTGCTTGTGCTACTCAACATTTTCAGACAAATGCTACAGAGCTCATAGTAAAAATAGTTAGTCTGGAGCCCTTCTATTAGTATGTTCCACTGTAAAAATTTGTATTAAAAAAAATGCATTAATAATTCACATTTGCATTTTAATTAGGATTATGAGCTGCTTATATTTAAATGAACACAGTATTATACTATACCCTGAAACATTCAGTGCATATATTTAATCAAACAGCAACATCTGAGACAGGCATATCAAGATTTATGTCTTGTGGTCCTGGCAAAGCCAAAATAAAAGTTGACAGGGGAGAAAGCGAGCAGTAAGGTCTGTGGCACATACAGATGCAGACTGTCTGTCTCTGTGTGTGTGTGTGTGTGTGTGTGTGTGTGTGTCAAACTGCTCCAGTGGGATGAAAGTCAAAACCCATCGGAGCCTGACATGTCCCTCTCATACCCATTTACATCATCCTGGCCTGTCAAGGACAACCACACTGAATCACGGATAAAGGAAGATCCTGTCCACATGACATGACTGATCCAAGATTGGAATAGTTCAGTGTTTTCATACACAGAGTGCAGTTAACTTAGCCTGACTTCGTCATACTCATATTATAGACAGAATGTGAGTCTGATACTGCTCCATTGCACTTGAATTATGGGGCGTGTCTTAACTGAACCAGTAAAAAAAAAAAACTCTGCACTCAATTGGATAGACCTACAACCAATCAGAGCAATGCAGTAAGAGACGTATGTTGAGCGACGCATAGTTGTCAACAGAGTTCGGTTCAACTGCACGCACGCACACAGGAACTGGAAGAAGTAGGAAAGTAATGAGTGTAAACGATCTTTTTCGCTGTAAAAGGAATTCAAGAATTCGCGGAGTACTTACAAGCATGAATAACATTTTTGAGAGAAACACAAAAGGTGCATGTATATACGAACAAGATCTCTGTCTAGGATTAGATCTCAACAATAATGAAAATATATATTATCGCATTTGTCGGCCCTGTCTCAACTTTATTACACGGTTGCAACGCGACTTGACTAACTCTAAAAAATGGAGAGACGACGAAAGAGCGCTCAAGTGCTCTTTGATGACGTGGGTGGTTAACGTAACCGCAGATAGCCTGTCCATCATCGATTAAAGCCCGCCCTGGCAATTTGATTGGCTCGGCCTTCTGGGAGCCAAACATAATTACACCTCAATGGATCGAGTCCAGACCGAACTTCCCGTCCAAAAAATGTTGTGGGCGGGGTTCGGGCTGGCACCCAGGCTACAGTTAACTCACACGGTATTCCTTCCTTTTCCCTCCTTCCTTTCTCACAATATGTTAGTTTGCAGTCTTCGGTATTTTTATTTTTATTTTTTATTTTTGTGGTAACAATGTAAAAAAACAAACATAAAAACATCATGTATACTGACCTTTATGTCAGTACATAGTTGAAGCACCTTTGGCAGTCTAAACAGATCAAGGTTTTGGGGTATGATGCGACAAAGCTTTAATTCATACAGCCAAAAATGGGGAGTGTTCAAATACATTCATCATCACTCACTTTCTCTCCTCATATTGCGAACTACAGCATCTAATGTTCATGTAATGCATAATGAATGACTGAATAAGCCAGCGGTTTGCGTGAAAGTGCAAACTGCCTCCATAGGGATTTTATTTTTCCTAATGCACCTTGCAAGTGCAGCACAACAGTGCAAAGTCATGATGGACTTAAGCAGAGGCAAAATCTTTAATTGTCCTCTATAGCCACTGACAGATAATCTCTGTTTTTGGCATCATTCTGATGCTGACATCATTACAGTTTAGAGACGTAAAGTTAAGAACCTTTCTTATGATGGATATCGGTTGTAACACAGTTTGTAAGATGGGAAGAAGGATGCGGGAACCGGCGAACATTTAAATGAAGCTTTAATAATAAAATAAACACAAAACAGCGCGATAGCCGCTCACGGACAACACAAACAAAACCAAATCACAAAATAAAACCCAGGCCTGTTCCTCTCTCGCCCTTCACAGTCATAACTCCTCTTTAGTATCCTTCCAGATCTCCTCCGTGGGACTCGAGACCGGTGAGTTCATTACTAAGTGTTTAAATGTGTAGAATCCACATAAGCATGTTTTTCATCCACTGGTCAAAAAATGCAGCAGAGCATGCAATTCGGTCTGTTTTACAGGCTCAATGTAAATGTAACTCTCTGTAAATCCACTCTTTGACACTAGGTGGTGCTTATGGAACAGCAGAATTACAGCTGTTTCCCCGTAACCTCATTTGCAGCATTGCAAATAAAAACACTTAAGCATTACATGGAGCAAAGATGAAAACAAACTTTTCAAGACATTCAGATTCTTCAAAGGTACATTCATATAATTAATTCATTCATTCATTGATTTATTTGTATAACTTACTTAGCACTCTTAAAAACCTTTTAAGAGTTTTTAAGGCTTTCTGTCTTGCTTTCACACAAAACAAAACTACTCTGCGTGCAGTGAACATATGAAACTGTTACTTAAAACGGTTGTTTATGCTGGACAGTATTTTGTTGTTCAAATAGCTGTATACGGTTTTAATAATTAAAAATATAAAAAATAATACTAAACATGGGGAATTTTATCACGATTTATTAGGGGTGCTCCGATCGGCCGATCGTGATCGGAGCACCCCTACGATTTATCGTCAATCTAGGCTAAAAATAATCTTTATAATAACCTAAAAATTGGCATCCAACACTACTGGGAACTGACAGCTAAAGACACAAATCGCACAAGCCAACATGAATTCGCTTCACAAAATTTGCATGGCTTAAGACCATTTTATTTCCTTTTTGCCCTGTTGACTTTTGCTAATTCTTTATCTGAATAATTCAAAGCTGAAGTCTTTATATTTCAGGATAAAACGAGGCATTACAGCTCATGTTGCCAAGCTCAACCGCAATAACAGACCAGCCAGAATAAACCTAACACTTTAATGGCCTTCTGAAAAAACAGAACTGTATTGGTCAGTTACATTCATTTCTTTCTGATGCTCCTAACTATAGATTTGGTGCACATCAGATGCATGATATTAAATATGAATATGTATCTCAACTGGTACAGCATGACACTAACAATTTAAGACAAGTGTTTGATATGCATGTCAGTAACATTTAATGTAAATGTAAATTTTTAATTTAATTTATTTATTTTTATTTTATTTTATTTTCAAAAATAACGGATGGAAACTACGGGCTATTATTGAGAAAAGAAACTATACATTGTCTGACAGTAACATTAAGAATGAAGATTTGTTTTGGGTGTGGGGGGTAAAAATGGCTTTTAACTAGGGTTGGGCCGATGGCTGACAGACAGGTAGCAGCTAGTGAGGCTGGGAAAACACACATCCAGCACCCCTAAGGGTAAGGGCAAATGAATCATTCGATGTAACCGGATCTTTTTGAACCAGTTCACCAAATCGAACTGAATCGTTTTAAACAGTTCGCATCTCCAATACACATTAATCCACAGATGACTTAAGCTGTTAACTTGTTTAATGTGGCTGACACTCCCTCTGAGTTCAAACCAATATCCCGGAGTAATTCATTACTCAAACAGTACACTGACTGAACTGCTATGAAGAGAGAACTGAAGATGAACACAGAGCCGAGCCAGATAACGAACGAATGCTGAGCGAGTGGATCCATGATACAACCCTCCCTTCTCTCCAAGTACTGTACTCATCCAGAGTGAGCAAAAGGGCCAGTAAAATCACTCTGGACCCCTCATATCCAGCACACTCCCTCTTTGAACTGTTGCCAACTGGTCGACGCTACTGAGCTTCGAGCACCAGAATGGCCAGACACAGAAACAGTTTCTTTCCCCGGGTGCTTAACAATAATCTTGGAACACACAACACAATATACATTACCTATTTAACACCATACTTGTTTGTATTTAAAATTTGCACACATCATACCTGTTCATCATAACTGTCTATACTATATATTGTTTTTGCTTTTTTTGTACATTGTCTATTTTGTCTATTTTTTATATTCTTCTTATTATTATTGGTGTCCTGTCTTGTCACTGTCATTCTGTTGCACTGTGGAGCTTCTGTCACTAAAACAAAATCTTTGTATGTGTAAACATACCTGGCAATAAAGCTCATTCTGATTCTGATCACTTGTTATTGTGCTATCTGTCTTCTCTCCTAACTCTGTGTATGTGGTGAGTGAACTTTCATGTACTGTAACAGTCTACTGCTAGCAAGCGGCTTACCATGAACTCATAGTGGCTCCGTAGTACGCATTATTTGTTTTCCATGCCTTTCTTCATTCGGATTCACACTTCAAGTGAACGATGAAAACACTGTAACACTGTCTGCACTAAAGTGCAGAATTAATACCACAAAAACAGTGCTAACCCTGCTCCAAATCATGGTTTCATAACCTAACCATGGTTTCATCAGACTAAAAGTGTGAAATGTACCTCTACCCAGGGTTAAATACAAAGATTAAAACGATGATAACCTGGGGTTAAGACCAGTACGAAAATCCCTATTATAAGTGAAAAGCTAAGAAGCTAAGTTTAAAAGAAAAACAAATTAACCACTGTTAGAAAGCAGCCAGCTTATTTACCACACATCTTGATGAGATACGCTTAACTGCAGAGCTTTTGATTTGATTTCAAGCCCATAACAGGGATATCGCTCTCTACACCCCACCTAGGCCAAAAAATTCCTTCTACTTTTCATTTGACCAATTCATTATTTTACTTCTCAAAAAAATACAATAAAATTATATATATATGCTATATATGATTTAGCTAATTTTACAAAACACAGAACTGGTGGCATGGTTTACACAGAGTTCCTAACTCTGCAGAATGAGTTATGAGTTGTTTCCTAATGGGCTGTATGTTTCAGGCCGGCTGTTTCCTGCAGGCATGACCACGGGCCCAGCAGCATCTGTTAGGTTACCACACAGGAACAGAAAGCGAGATAAATAAACCTACAGCAAGACCTGATGGGCATATAAAAAATTCAGAGTAGGGCATTCAGGGAGAAAATAACAGCTTTTCAAAGCGCGCAGATTCTCGGTGTGATCAAACAGAACAAAGAAGAAATATCAGAGTAGGACTAGACTGGTCTGTGAAACAGATCAATAGTTTTAGCAAGGCAATTCTAAAGCATTTACTCTACACACCAAACAAAATAAATACATTAATTAATTAATTAATTAAAATAAATTAAAATACATATGTACTAAGTCATTGATTTAACTTAAAAGTGCACACACACAGTGACTAAATGCAAGCAAGCAAACATGGAAGCACATGTAACGTGTTGCAGTATGATGTATATAGAGAAAAAATAAAATAAAATAAAGGGTGTCCAAACACACTTGATGCAGATTCACTGGACTTTGACAGAAAAAAATTACTGAACATCTCTAATCTCTAGTTGCAACTTTGTGCATTGGGGTGAACGATTTGGGGGAAAAAAAATTCATATCATGATTTATTTTTTTGAAATATCATGATTTTATCACAATTCTTTGTCGTTGGTTTTACTATTTTGCAAGTTGTCTGAGCATTACAGACAAACTAATTTCTCTATTGTAAAGACAAAAAAAAAAGAAAAAAAAAAGAATAGCAGATATTTAGGTCAAGTATTAATTACTGTTAATGAATACTTATGTGTAGGCATACTGCAGAAAATATGGCCATAATACCAACCCCTATAGAAAACATTATTTACAAATGCTGCAATATTTCTCAGCTCACAGTAAAAAAGAAAAATGAATACAATACACTAGCAGAAAATGACAACATTAAAGCACAAATGTGCACTGGCTCTATGGGGAAGTGTTCCTGCAACACACTATTACAGTAAATTGAGAAACCGACAGAGGCAGCAGTTTTTGAGCACACTGTGACAGAGGTTAATAACAAATCCATGCCTGTCAGCCGGAGCTAAACAGATATGAATGCAGAGGGCAATAAAGATATTGTGAACTCTGGGGTTTTACAGCACTCTAGTTCAGCGATTCTGAATGCTGACAGATTCTTGGAACGGCATCAACTTTCAGACACAAATAATCAATTCTTCATCCTCAGTGGGACAGACAGCTTTCATCACAATGCCAGCCAGAAGCCATTCTTCAGACTCCAGCATGAGCTGCTAAAAGCATCTGAAAACATGCAGAGCTGTGACCGACAAGTGTGGCCTTCATAAAGCTTCACCTGTCTCACAGCAGGAGCTGAAGAAAACAGACCTGCTCTTAAAAAAAAAAAAAAAAAAAAAAAAAAAATTATATATGTATATTGAATTTACTCATTTTTTTAAGGTAAGCGCCAGTTGCAATCAATTTATTTTAACTACATTTAAATAAAAAAATTTAGCTGACTAGCTTTCAACATTTTATTTTATTAGCTAAAATAAATTGTTTGCAACCAATTACCTTCACAAAATGTAGTATCATTTTTTTCAGTGTGCAATGCCAATAAGCCCAAAAACAAAAGCATTATCTACTCAATATAACAGGTCAGATTGTTTGCTCTTTATGAGGTACAGACAGCATGGTAAAATCCCTGCTGAAGAAAGCGCTTTGTTTCAAGGTCTCACTGTCCTTGTAGTAAAGTCAGACAACAGTAGAGTCGGTCACATGCTGCCTTGCATGTGTTTTTAACTGACAGGGTTTGTAATCCTCAGACCTCCGGCACTTTAACTTCCCCTCCCAGTGCTCAGAGGCTCTTTACTGAGTTCACTCTCAGAGCTCTCAATGAAACGATGAGCCCGGTTTACAGCTATTAACATTCCTCGCAGGTAATCCGATCACAAGTATTCAGCCACTGCCACCGAACATGCTTTGTGAAAGGGATAGTTCACTCAGAAATGGAAATTCTCACATTTAGTAATTTAAAGACTTTGGTTCATCTTCAGAACACAAAGAAAGATATTTTCAATATTCCCTCATCATTTTTGTCTTTTCACTGGAAGTCCACACAACCAAAACGTTCATGAAAATACAAAAATACATTCTGAAAGTAATCCATATGAAACTAATGATGCAATACAACTTAATCGCTTTGTATGATGAACAGATTTAATCTAGGCTTTTGTTCATGTTTTGAAGCAAATTTGCAGTGTTGCTCAATAAGATGACCAAAAGCAATTTGAGGAATAAATTGAAGCAACTGACTGAACCCATCAGCAAAGTGTGCTGTATAAATAAACAAGATCACAATGCCTGTTTTCTCTATAGGTTCAAAGTCATTACAGATACTGATTAACAACCACATTCGGGTTAAGCAAAAACATTCATTTTATAAAATCCTATATTTTGCTGTACTATAGTTATATATATACATATATATTGTATTGTTCATCAACCTCACATTTGCCATGGTTGCAAACCTTTTTTAGCCAAATTTATGAGGTTGCTGTGTTGCTGCGTTTCAGAGCCAGGTTAGGCTGCAACATTTTAAAAGGTAAGTTTTAATCTTTCAATCAGTTTTGACATGAATTAGCTGAAAGTCACAAATCTATGTTGTTGTTAAGTATGATTAATGATTAAGTATTATGAAATGCTTGTGAAACGTGTTACAGGTGTGTTAAAAACATTTAACATGAAATCATATTAAATATTAAACGTGAGAACCAGTGTGTCTGCTTGATAGCTCACTTAAGGCGGACGTACACGGTGCGATTTTTGCTGTCGTACGAGTTCGCATGCGATTTTTTTTCAATCGTGTGGAAATCGCGTATTCTCGTATGGTCGCGGCTCATTTGCGTATCGTTTGCGATGAATTACGAGCCGAGCAGAGTGGCTTACGAGCACTTCCCGACCACCCGATCATTTTTAAACATGTCTAAAAAGTTTGTGAGCTATCGGTTTGAATTCATGCCATTTGTGCGGTTGCACGAGCCGATTTGTTGATTTATCTGAAGTTTACCAATCACGAACTAGGAAAACCACAGAAGAAGAAAGACGAAGACGGCAGCTGAAGTCTGTCAGGAACAGCGAGTGCTGTATGATGTTTCTACTAACGTATTCCAATGCCTTTTTAGTTCTCTCTCTCTCTCCCTCTCTCGCTCACATACGCATATGTAGTTTACAGGGACTCTCCTTAAACGTAACTGTTTTCTATACTGTATATCCCAAAACACTACCTCTATCCATCACGAAAAATGCATGTTTAAAATTTCTATTAAACACTGTATAGTATTTTTTAAAGCCATTTGGTTTACGAGGTTTACGAGGGCACAGTAATTATCCTCACAAACCATGTTTACATTTTAATACCCATTTCAGATATTTATAAACCATATACAAGAACACACACACAGGGTAATCAAACGTCCCGGTTTCCTATTGCTGAAAAATAACCTGTACGTGTAGGAAACAGTCACGGCTCGTATCAATATTTTATTTGCAGTTATGAGAGAGGGAGAGCAGTTATTAGGTGCGTTCCACTTGAAGCACCGCTGCACGCACAGAATGATCACCTGTGCGTGCAGCGCTGCTTCAAGTCGAACGCGTCTATCAACTTCGTGCGATTGCTTCAGGAATTCGCCGGTTGTAAAATCGTGTCGTATATCATCTCGTCCGTACGATTTTCAGATAAACTCACTCGTGCCGTGTGCGTGGACATACGATCTTCCGACCATCCGAATTCACACCGTGTACGCCCACCTTTAGTAGTAATATACAATTAGTAATAAACGTTTACTTATTCATGACAACGGTATCGCTTTAGTTACAGCAGATGATAATGATTAAAATGAGCCCAAAAACAACATCAAAAATCCAAAGATGTTGAAATAAACCAGAATAATAACAATAAAAACAAGACAGAGCATTGTGACATGATAACTGAAGACAGTCCTGGGGTGTATTCCAGAAAGCAGGGTTAACTTACCGTGAACTAAACCCTGAACTCTCGGTTGATTAACCCCAAACCTTGCTTACTCGAGGTATGTGGTTCCAAAAACGCGTCCGGGAGTAAGTTCATTCAACTCAGATTAACTTATATATAAGTTAAACATTACCTTGTCATAGTTTTATAATTTATACATACCTCTAAATACATAATTTATAGATAACTCTTAAATATGCCAATAAACGAAATAATCATATTAGAATAATATATTACCTTATTACTTATATTAGCGCTTACTCATTAACATATTACGCATCATAACAATTATATATATTATAATAGGCTATATTACATATTGTAATATTATATAATGTTCTGTCACGCCCACTGAAGGCTCGCTGAAGTGAACTAACCCTGGAACAGACGCTGCTCCGGAGAGTGAGTGAGTTGCTGAAAGTTACCTGTGTTTTGGAACCGAAAGTTGAGGTTATCCGCTTACTTACTCTTAAAACATATCCGGGTATGTGACATAACCTGCTTTCTGGAACACCCCCCAGGTCACACACACTGTGACAAAAGCTCTGATGCACACAAATATACCAGGACTAAGGCCCCGTCCACATGGAGACGGAGCTTACCCCAATCCGATCTTTTTTTTCCTCATCTCAAGAAGTATCCGCGTCCACACGAAACCGCATAATGTAGTTTACATGCCAGACCAGTATGTGGCGCTGTAATTCTGCCACAGAGATACACTAAAAACAGAGGACTCGGACTCGGACTATGCTCATAAACCTTGTGCGTGGTACACAAACAAACATGGAACAATACATTTATTAATCTGTGTTAATGCTAGACAATAAAAAGACAATCGTTCAGTGTTTGTTCATGTTTTTGTTGCCGTTACGTGACGTAGAGGTGTCTGACTAGGGGCGAGACGTGGGCTGATGACGTCATCGTTTCAGAACATATACAGATCAGCCGTCCAGACGAAAATGCAAAGACGGCGTTTTCAAATTTATCCACTCTGGGACCCGGTTTCAAAAAATAGCAGTTTCACCTTATGAAAATGCCGGATCCGTGTGGACGAAACGCCTATCCGATAAAAAATTTGTGCGTATTCACTGAAACGCGTCTCCGTGTGGACAGGGCCTAAGTATCAGTGAAAATATCAACAGAAAGAAATAATTATCACCACAATGATAATAGCTAAATAATTGAAGAGGTTGTGGTTATAATATACGAGCAGTGTGATACACTATTATATTATTATTTTATTTTATTTTTTCTCACTGTGAATATCGGTTCTGGAATGCTGGAACTGCTCCAATTGTTGAAGCAATTATGAAACCACAACAAAAAACAATTATGCAACAGAACACACTGCTTAATTTAATAATTAATTAATATGCTCCAAAAATATATAATTAATTAATACAATGCGAAAATAGCCTTCAGGTGTTAAAACTGGTTTAAGTTACTGAAGTAGCCTAATTATTCAAATAAACAATGTGACACTTTTAACAAGAAGAGTAACTGTTATTGAAGAGAAACTGAAGAGCACTCATGCACAAGGCAAACAGCATGTGTACGGTAGTCCAAGTGTCAGAAAGCTGCCATCTGTCAAACAATGAACCACACTTCTGATATTCCCACTTTGAGTGTTCGGTTTACCCAGAGAAAAAATACATTTCAAAATCTCAGGCAACTTTGTGTCACTAAAGTTACTGCCTCTAAAGTTTCAATCACTTTATAGGAACCACCGAAAGCCACTGTTCCTGACGAGGGTACAAAAAGGTGGAAAATTTTCAGTAAATTTCACATACATTCCAGAAATTTTGGGAACTTTCCAGGATTCCTTGGAATCTACCAAGGTTTTTTGGAAATTTACAGGCTATTTTCCAATCCTTTTGCAAGCCTATTCCTGACAGAGGTAATCTTAATGCTACAGTAGTTGACATTTAATCTTTCTTGCATTAAAGCCACACAGATGATAGCAGTCTCTATTATGCTAGTAAACAGCAGCTGAGCACTGGGGGACAGGAATAATGCACAGGAGTGGCAGCACAGCCTGCTGAGCAGGAACAGGAGGGGCGCTCTACACACTCCCTCTATTCCTCCAGCATTTCAGTTCCCAAAATCAACTCATTGTGAGCACAGATGTCATCAGAGTGGGAACAGCAGAAGCACGCCACTCCTAACGTCTTCTGAAGTCACCAAACCTGTACAGCGTCCCTTTTCACAATAGAACTGCCAATGTACAGAAACAGTTGAGGTTTGTCAGTGTCATCAAATTCAAAATCGAGTCCTTCGTGACGCAAATGCAACTGCAGCAGATCTGAAGTGAAGTGGTTTAAGAGACATGGTGTTTCACAGACACTCACAGCTACAAACCAACAAAACACCACATCACACAAATCACAGAAAACCAATGACCTCTCACTGAGGCAGCTGATCTCCAGCTAGTGTAACTGCGACCTTTGATGGCAACCAAAGAACTATTCAGAAACGTTTTTCATTTCAGTTGAGTATTTTACAAAATGTACATATTGATGGAATATAATTGAACTACTTCCACAATTAGTATGTGTATTCTCCATAGAAGCAGTCACAGAACTGAAATGGTGTTTTATCAATGAGATGTTTTTGCTGTGTTATTATGGTTCTATCATACGTTTCAGATTTGTCCGTCCCTCAGAAACACATAGCAACAAACCTAACTGTAGTAAGTCACTACATGTCAGTCGGATACTCTCTTCTCATCTGGACTTCATACCAACAGCCTAAGTCTGGCTTTTCAAGACACAAAAGAACAATTCATTGAATGCAAAGCTGTCAGAATTTCAGTAAGAGACAAAATACTGAACAGAAAATAATAATCAGAAAATGCTTTGTAGACATTTGAGGCCTTGAGACTGACGGATGGATGTCTATGCTACTCTCTCCTTAACCGAATCCAAGGTTTGCAGGAACTTCTAATGGGACGAAGGACAGACGATGATTTGCATCATTCAAACCAACATGTAAATGCAGGACTCATGGAAATAGATTCAAATCCGCTTCCTGGTCACCTTGCACAGGGAAACAAGTGCTCAGCTATCCTTACATAACTGAATTCATCATATTTTCCATTCATATTTCTATTCAAATTAGGATATGCCAATTAAATCATAATAAATTACATGTTTTAATAAAAATGCCCATTACAAAAAGGGCACATTGGCCTGTCTTAAAAAAAGGCCTTTTTTTCCACACTATTTGAGTATAAACCCCAACGTATACATTTTTTTGTTTTTGTTTTTGCAGTTTTTATAGTTTTTTTTGTGTGTGTGTGTGTGTGTGTGTGTGTGTGTGTGTGATAGCTATGTGTACTGTCGAAAACAGAGCTTTTGTAATATCGAATAATATCAGTCTTTAAATGTAAATATATTTACAGTGTACCTGAAATATACTTGCAATAGTTCCACTTCAGTGTAATTAAATATACTTCAGTATATCTTTAGTTGGACTTCAGCACTACTTCTGCACAACTGAAGTGCATTAGTACAAATTACATTTAACAAACTTTAAGGTGCCTGTATTTAGTAAACCAAAACAATTGAGGGCATATTTATTAAGTACATAATAAGTAAATGTATTTGTAATATACGTAGTATGAAATAAATGTATTTCAAATACATTTTTGTATATATATTTTTCACAAGGGCAAAAAAAAACTAAAGAAAAAAAATTCATTCTGGAGACCCAAAATGCCTTCCCCTCCTTTGATTAGAGACAGGCCAGTGGTGACCCGGACTGTGGTGTGGACTGTTGTCCTGTCACTGTGATGGAGGGGTAAAGACAGGCTGTGTGTGATCAGGTGCAGCTTTAATGACCAAACTCAACCATGCTCAACCACGCATGACCAGTGAATGCACACACAGCAGCTCTATAGCTCCAACCTACTGTTAGAAAAACAAAAAGATACGATTTTAGCCACCATAGATTATGAAATTTTAATAATCAAGATATAACAACTATTATGCCCCATTCTGCCCCCTTTCCAGCGGTGCGATTTCACTCCTCCATAAAAGCCCAGTTTCACGCCAGATAAGTAAATTTATGTAATTAGACTTTTGCAAAATGGAACATGCTTGATTTCTTAAAGTTGATTAGATTTAGGACTAATCGTATTTTAAAAGCATGAAAGCGAACTTGCATGGTTCAGCTCAGAGACAGAACAGAACAGGGACAAGTAAAGTCATCTATTAGCACCTAAACTGACAAATACATGCAAACGTGTGATTATTCAGGTAAACCCTTGTTGGTTATGTAATAAATGAGCGTAAACAGTTGAGAATGAAACTAGGTGTGAAACAGTCAATTGGATCGGGGCGGCTCTTAAAGAGACAGTGGGCTATATTCTGTTAATATTAATAGTAATCAAACAAAATCACTCACTGTTCTTGACCGAAGGACTTTTGTCACTTCAATAAGAAAGAAAGGAAGTCTTACTCTTACTGATCTGATTATGCACCGATTGTTACATTTGTTTATTTTTTATTTGTCATAATCATTCATATATAGTTTTCAACTCGTCCTATCATTAGTAGAGACTTTAGGACCTGAAGTGGGTCAGAGTTCAGATCAGATCAGCATCAGCAGCTCTTAAAGCAGCCAAAATAACCTAACAATCCAGCTGTTGTGATGTCTGCTTATCAAAGAACACAAGAAAAAAAGAGAGAAATTCATCTATATTTAATTTAGAATTTAGTGTTTCATAACTTTATTCAATTTTAGTATTTTTAGTACTGTGCCCTTCAGCAAGTAGGAAATATACAGATATATCCTACTTGAAGGGCACAGGTAAATATGACATTTATTATAATGGGATTTAAGTTCTCTTGAATTAAAAGTTATTTTTAAAGTCTAACAAATGTTAAAATTGATAGCTCTCAATAATACTGTTATTCTACTTTGTTTTTTTTTACATTTGGTTTTATTTCCAAAGTGACAAGCTCACACTGAACACAAATTCTGTCCATTTGAGTGGATTCTGACTAACTTAAAACATTTCTGATTGGCCAGTGCATTCACAAGCTCATCAAACATGTCTGATATTGGGCCTGGCATTGTAAAATGTATGTACTGACTTGGTACCACAGTACTGATACCACTGACAACACTAACAATGACATTATTTAAACCGGCTCATGATGCATAAAACTACATTATTGCAATGCAAACATTGTTTTTATTGGAACTAGCAATTTGGCCAATGGCATTAAACAGCAGCTCATTTAATGGACAAAAGGACCTGCTGAAGATCTGCCTAAATGCGTTTTATCAACCATTATTCAACACACACTGATGTCAAATCATATTAAACATTACCAGCAATTAAACCAAGAGAACAGATGATAAAACAGGAAAGTAAGAAAAAAATAAATGAATAATGTCAGGCCACTAATGGTGCTTCTCTGTAGCTCCATCACTCCTCCTCATTTCCTGTTCACACAGGAAGCAGCCAGTGAGAGGAAATTCTTCCTTTAATGAAAACAGCAGACAATGTCACACTGCTGCCGGGCAAGAGTATATGGAGATCTTAATAATAGGGGTGTAAGAAAATATTGGGAGAAAAAGCAGGTGGCAGGATCGGCTGCAGCGTGTTGGGGGTGTTTTGTGCAGTTGGGGCGATGCTAGGGGCGCGGTCTCGCCCATTCCACAAACTTCATGTATTTTCTTGCATTTATAAATACAAACTTAAAAACCAGAGAAATTCAAGTTGAACGGTTCTGAGAATGTTTAACGTTTATTTATTTTATTGCTTTACAACTTTTTTTTTTTTTAGGAACCCTGAAATCACATTATTTTTCATTGATATTAAGCAGATTACATTTTTTTGTTCAGATCAAAATGTTATGACGTCTGTCACAACTGTAAACTTAAACTGTGAACATTTAAAGAACATGTATAGAAAACATATTTTATACAGATTATAAATTTAACTAAAGGATCCTGCAAGCACTTTAATCCCCCCTTTACTCATATTGCACAAAATGTGGTTCAGTAACACTGAATGTTACAGGGACTGATTATTGCAAATGCACATCCCACTGTGCTCGGGTAAGATATTTGTATTTATTTAGGCCTATTCATTTTTTTTTTTTTTTTTTTTGCTAAGGTTTGCTAAGCATACGGTGGTGTGTTTTTAATGACAGCTTTCCTAAAAATATACCCTATTCCTAAAATAAGAAATATCCCAATATATTGCCTTGCTTACGGCATCCCAATGTATCGCAAAATATCGTATCGTAACCCCGGTATTGTCATATGTATCTTATTGCCGGATTCTTGGCAATACACAGCCCTATTTAATAACAGCTGATGGCAGACCAGACCGGTTTTATCTAGCTCCTAATACATGACTACACAAACACACGGGAAGTAGCAGACAGCATCCTCTGACCTGTGACCCCTGCTCACCTGTCCCGACACTCGACCAGAAATGAGTCAGCAGGAAAAGCACTGACAAACAGTTCTTATAAAGACTGACCTCTGCGAGACTGCTTTACAGTTTACTTAAGATAGGCCTATATTTCAGAGTGAAAAACTAAGTCAAAAATAAAAATAAATTCAGATGCTCAGTTAAGTTTAAAAGGTGAAACAAAGCCCAAGTACAGAGATGTGACATGCAGCTGAAATCCCAGTGAGCTGCCAAACAGACTTGCAGTTTTGGACATCACAGGCAGGCTTGAGTCAGTGATCACAGGTGAGCGAACAGCGACGGTGCCCAAAAATACTGATGATTTTCAAGCATTCGGCTCCGCAGAGTAAGTGTGAAGTTGTTTCACCTTTGTCTCTTACTTGATCAGAGACACTCACTCACATCTAATTAACACACATCACATAAATGGCACGTCTGAGCACAGATTAATTCTCTTATTTGAAAAACAAACATATTTGTGTGTTTCAAACACACCTCACATGCACCAGTGATTACTGTTGTATGGTAACACATGTAGGTGTGTTGTTTGGGAAGCTTGTATACATTCACACATCAGGGCTGTTGTGTATAATTGATCTATATTCACAACCATATAAAGGTGTTGTGTCCATTGTTTATATATTTGGTGTATATATTCACAGTCAGTGTTTCACATCTGTTGTTTACGAATTCAGCATTTATATTCACAGACATAAGTGTTTCATGCCTATTGCTTCAGTGTCAAGTCTGTAGTTTATTATTATATATCTATATATGGGTGCCATGTCTGATGTGTGCGAGTTAATACTGAGAAAATAAACAACAGATATGTCATTTGTTAATATATTTGGTATATATTAAATGTATTTACACATAACAGGGCGACTGGTTTGCTGCTTATATATCCTGTAACCTTATATATTTACAGACATATAGGTGTATCATGTCTTATGTATTTATTTGGTATGTTTAATCACACACATATCATAGTGTCATTTCTGTTGTTTATATATTTTGAATATCTACATATCGACACATAAGAGGCTGTCAGGTCTGTTGTTGATGTAGCACGATACGCTAGCTAACGCTAATCATTCAATCCACACTATCGATCACAAATGGAGCAACACGGACAATACAGCCCTGTTTCACATTCAGACGGTCATTTGAACATCTCCGTGGTATTTAAACCCCCGAAGCAGCTGATTTGATGAGGATAAACACGCGCTGAAGGGAATATGTCTGTGAATGTGTCAGTCCTGTCAGAGTCTCACTCACCTAACAGCGCGCGAAGATGCTTCAGACGCGTGAAAACATCCTTCTTTGAGTCCAGAACTTTCTGTGTAGATTTCTTGACGTCTCCATAACCCCTTCGAGTGAACATTCCGCTGTAAAAGGCGATTCTGTAGCCGCTCTCTTACCTTCCTTTCACCATTCAGACCCGTGTGTCTCTTGTGTGTATGTGTGAAGAACAGCAGCTGCCTGACCGACCGACGGACGGACAGCGGGGCGCCAGATCCTCTGGAAAAAATCCCCCGTTAGCACAACATGCCAGATTTAGACCGTTTTCGCACGACTGCTGCTCTCGTCTAATTAAGCTGATGATATTGATCAACCTAAAAGCTCACAAAAAAAAGACAAAAAGAAGAATTACGAGGAAAGCTTAAGTAAACACATTTTTATTTTTATTCAATTATCAGATGGCAAGGTCTTGACAAAAATAAATGAATAAATAAAATGAACGAAAACATTAACTCTTCTTGTATGCATTCAGTACATCTTGGTGTACAGCAATGCATTATAATACATCCTTAGGATAAAGAGTACACTGAGATGCACTGACAATATGTTTTACACACAAACACATAGAGGGTTTTTAGAAAATATGGCAACACGTACCGCCGTTGTGGGTGTGTAAATACGGAAGCACACCGAGAGATACACCAATTATTATGTTTATTATTATTATTATTGTTGTTGTTGTTGTTGTTGTTGTTGTTATTAGCATTAAAGAAAAAAACATAGGCATTTTACAATTTGAATAAAAAAATCAACCATTTGCTATTTTTGCCTAGTTTCAGAAAATGTAGCTATAGGTATTAATATTACCTAATGTTATGTGCTATGCCATTATTTGCTGTATATTTCAACCTCTTTCATGATACAAGCCAGATATGACGCCTTTGGTCATGACGTAACCCAGGGCTTCAGCAGTGTCAGGTGTAGTGTAGTGATAGATTATACCGGCGCGCCCCCTGGTGCTTGATTGAGGCATCGCCTGCTGCTATCAGTGCGCTTACAGTAACACTTCCGAGATGCTTTACTCATGATCTACTCATGACGCTTTCGGCCTCCTGTAAAAGACCAAAATAATTTTACACAAGACAAATAAAACATTTTTAGGTTGATTGGCAGACTGTATGTATGTATGCATTACTTCAGCTAGTTTTTAGTTATTCTATAGCCAGAGTAAGGCTATATTCTACAGCCAGGTTTTTATTATTATTATTATTATTATTATTATATTGATTTATTGATTAGGGCCAGACCCGATGGAGTGTTGTTTCTGGTATTTATATTATTGATGTAATAATTAATAGAACTCATTACGTTATCATTTAATAGTTCCTTTAATAACATTTTAAATGTCTTCATTTTCCATCGTAACCTATAACGTAACCAGTCAAAAGTTTGGAATAATAATGATTTTTTTTTTTACCTTTTTTTTTTCTTTCTTTTTTTATGTTTATAAAATAAGTCTCTTATATACTCACAAAGATTGCATTTATTTGATCAAATGTAAAATATAACAGTATGAATGAAATAGTGAAATATAATTACAATTTAAAATAATTGCTTTCTCTGTGAATATATGTTAAAATGTCATTTATACCTGTGATGCAAAGATGAATTTTTCTGTATCATTACATGATCTGTCACAAATCCTGCCAATAAATATGAAAAATGTTTAATGAGCAGCAAATCAGCATATGGAATTATTTTATTTTAAATGATTTGTTAGTTATTTAATATTGTAATAATATTTCTCCATATTATGCCTTGAAATGCAGCCTTGCTGAGTACAAGAGACTTCTTTAAAATCTCTGAATCAAAATATCTGAATTATTTGAACTTTTGACCATTTAGTCTCATGGAATTTATACTCTATTGCTGTTAAAATGATTAAAATATTGTGATAATTAACAAATTTAAATATAGACCTACATATAAATTCATAGGATTATATTATGTGATTCAGATATATTGCTTCGATTAGAATGTTATGGAAGAGAAGAGTTTGAATATTAAAAGAAATGTTATTTTTATTTAACTCAGCTCAAGGTTGCACTGTGCATTCTGTCATATTAATTGGCTTGAAAACAATATAATGATATTAAAAAACATATAACTATTATATAAATCATTATACAGTTTTGGTCTCTGTAGTCAATCCATATTTGATCCATAAATGCTACTGTAAAATTGTCAAACAATACGATTTAAACATATTTTAAAATATATTATAAATGTAATAACATATTTCATTGAGGTTGTATGTGTTCTGTAATGTCTTGTTTGGTACTTCATGTTAGACGTCCAATAATCTGCAATTGAAAAAAAAAAAAAAACAGACAGCAGATGGCGTCTTTGAGCAACCTGAATGAAAAGAAGAAGAAAAACATATTCGAGGCTTATTTCCGAAACACGAGAAAAGAAAAGAAAAGAAAAGAAAAGAAAAGAAAAGAAAAGAAAAGAAAAGCATACTGCTGTTGAGTTTTCAGGCTCAGTCACAGATGTCTGTTAAATCTGTTTTATACCTGTTGCCAAAATACATGAGTCTGTGTAGGCCTGTTTTATATTTATATGTATGCATTTAGCAGGCGCTTTTAATAACAACAACAACATTAACACAAAGAAGAAGAAGAAGAAGAAGAAGAAGAAGAAGAAGAAGAAGAAGAAGAAGAAGAAGAAGAAGAAGAAGAGTAAAAGCAATTTGTTAAAGAGTCAACTATATTCACAGCCTACAATGGCAAGTTTATTAGAGACAACCAGATTAGAAAAGTACTGTATCTTGAGAGAAAAGGAGAAAATAATATTCGTGTAAGCAACAGCTTTCTGTAAAACTGCAGCATGCATTCAGATCGGTCTC
Source organism: Carassius auratus (assembly GCF_003368295.1). NCBI lineage: Eukaryota > Metazoa > Chordata > Actinopteri > Cypriniformes > Cyprinidae > Carassius > Carassius auratus. The sequence continues at coordinate 3,292,612 of NC_039259.1, forward strand.
TGTCCATATCTTCTAAACACACAGGCTGAGAGCTCAGGGAAATGTTTAAGATGTCTTGGAGGATGTGAGAGAAACGAGGCCACGGGGAGGCGAGATGACTCCACGAAAGCCCTGCTTCAGCCGCACTAAACACATTCACCCAGGGCTTGAAAACACTTGTCTCTACTAAACTCAGATGAAGAGCTCGCAAATACTTGACTTCTCTCTTTGTGTGGTTATGTTTTCTCCTTGATGTGAATCAAAGTGTCATTAAACGTAAACGTATCCGATTAAGATTAAAGGAGAGAGCGGGTCATATTATTCCCAAATATGTTCTGCTTGTAAAATAACACACCGTAAATGAATCTTCACACAGAATATCATCACATCCGTGAATAGCAACCGTACAACTGATTCTTGTGTGAAGAAATAGCCTCAAGTAAATGTGTGTCAGTGATGCTGATTGCCTTTAGTCTTACACTAATGTAGCTGTATGTGGAATAACCTCCAACTCCAGGAAAACTATTAATTACTAAACATTACCTGGAGTTCTTCCGGTCAGTTACTCAGACAAAGCCAGTCAAAGCGAAGGGAATTTTTTAATAATAATAATAATAATAATAATAATAATAATAATAATAATAATAATAATAATAAAAGAATATGCGATGAAAAAAAATCTCAGGGAAGACAAATGTAATTGCAAATAATTTATAAACTTTTCCCGATAATCTTTCCTTCATATTGAGTCAGGCGTTTTGTTTTTTGTTTGTCCTCCAGAGGGCGTTTTAAAGTACGTTTCTTTTCTACGAACAGCTGCAATAAGGTGAATTTACAGAGACATTTCAGTTGTGTTTCAGTTTCATACAGTCTTGAAATGTAAACTATATACTAATGCATCAATAAAAGGCAAATATTTGTGCTATATACTTGTGTTGTAAAATTTTAAAGGATGCATTTCATCTTATTAGCATTAGCAATTCAAGATTTAGGAAGGAAAAATATATATTGTAAACTGAAACTGCAATTCAAAGGACATATTTAAATGCATTAATTAGGACTTATAAAACCATTCACACAACTAATAATAATAATAATAATAAACCCTCTCTCAAAACACAAGATGTATCTGATCAGATTATCTACTGTGAAATTAATAAGCATTAGCGAGGAGGATTCTTGTGAGGGAGGGAAGGGGTTTTGTGCTGAATGCATATTACATATGACACACTGAATGTGTAATAAAGACTACACAGCAAAGAGAGCTTCAGGATTTCTTACTCTATCATCTGATTGCAATTAAATTTGTCATCAGACACTTAGGAATGGAGATCGTAGATCTGTAATCCAAACATCTCTGTCATAATTGAGTTCGGTTAAATGTAACATTACCTGCCCTAGCATTTAAGCTCTCGAATGGACACGGTGAACTGTACATCAGTTAAAATGGGAAATCATTTCTCTCTTCATGTATTCATCTCAGAAAATAACAGACTAGGAACAGCGTGTTTCAAATAGTAGTATTCATCTGACAAACAGATTGTGGTTTTCAACAAGACTGCTTGAAATTCAGTGTCCTTCAACATGTGGCAGTTATCAATCAAAAGAGAGACTTATTCTTATGTTCTTATGTTTTCATTTTCTTTATTATGCATTTTAACAACTCAAAATGTGACTGTGCTGGAAACTTGCTGGTTTGATCCCAGTTCACTGAAATCACACCAGGGTTATTACAGCTAAAACTAAAGCTATACCAACAACAACAACAACAATAATATATTTACTATTCTAAATTAAATATACATGAGCTGAAAAACACACAATATAATATAATATAATATATAATTAACCTTTAATTATTAAGTTAAATAACAATACATTTAATTATTTTAGCTAGTTTACAAGGCAACATTCATTATTTTCATATAGTTTAAATTGATGTACTAAAATAACTAAAGCTATGATACAAATGAATATATATATATATATATTTTTTTTTATTACACTTCAAAATGTAACTTATACTGAATTAAAAAATAGAAAACAAAAAATAAATCCCAACATAACACTGGGGCAAAAAACAAAACAAAAACCTGACTTGTCAATATGCCAAATATGTCATAATAATATTTGAATGCATGCTGTTAATTAATAAACATATACATAAAAGAGACGTAAACCAGAAAACAAAAAGCAGAAATCAGTATGCCATGAAATCTAGCCTGGAAGGCGTCAGAGTGATTCCTGTTTCATCATCATTGCTCTGGTGCCATCTTGAATTTGTAACACAATCACTTCCCAGCACCTCTTCAACCCCCATATCCTCCATACCATTCCTCCAGCACTGATTGGTGCTTCGGCAGTTTGAATACTAATGCTCACCGTGTCCATCGGACCCATGCACGTATGATGACGATGGCCTTCAGCAGCTGAAAACAGAGCAGTTACTTCCAGCACGTCCACCATAGCAGCTAGCATATATGTGTAAGAATGCTTAATAAATGTTATTTCCTCTCCCACACTTAAAGATAAAGGTTCTTTATTAGCATCAGTGGTTCCCTGAAGATTCATGGGAATTTTCCATTTCACAAAATGTTCTTAATATTATAAATAAATAAATAAATGTTCCTCAAAGTAAGAAAAAAGATGGTGTTCGATGAAAGGATCTTTGGGGAACCAGAATTGGTGTTTGTATGAAATTGCTGCAAAAATCTATTTGGAACGTCGTAACCTTGAAAGAATTTTGGATTTCAGAATGTCCTCTGTAACAAAATATCAAACATGTCCATGTGAGGGTGAGCACATGAAAGCACCTTTGTTGTTGCTGTTGTTGTTTTTTTTTACAAAGATTTAAAAAAATTATCACAAAGATGAATGAAATCACTGACCTCCATTTTCATCACTGTCAAGGGCATGAATGAGAATTACTGAGTTGATTACAGCTCTCTACTTTATTATTAAAAGAATTAACAAACGCCAAAAGTGAACTAGTCTAGTATTTCAGAGGAAATTGCAGAGGGGGATAAATGCACTTCTTTGTTTAATCAGAATACACTCATCACTAAATAATATTGCAAATGGTGAGAAGTGTGTAAATTTATTTTCAGAATAAAGCGTCAAGGAATGCAAACTGGAGGATTATGCGAATGCAAAAATGATCACTAATTTGTGCCATTTATCGCTTTCATTAGATTACTTTGTTTCATTGTGCAACACCGTTATCCAATATTGCCTCCCATATTTTCTTGGTCCAAGTCACCAAAAACCTAAAGATTTAAGTGGCCCTTTAGGGACCTATTTAGATGGCTAAGAACAACAGTCTTTTCAGACTCAGATTAACCTTGTTAGCCCAGTAAGTTTTATTGCTAGTTTTTAAGGGATTGTTTTCAAACTTGTAGCCACAGGGGTGTGAAATAACAAGCACCAGTGGGATTTCACACAAGCCATCATCACACAAACACACACCCAGGCAGTCCTCTGAAACGCCAACGTTTTGAACCGGTTTAGCTCCTCTCTGTAAAAACCAAGTCACTTCAGTGAATTATTTCTTTATGTTGACTGAAAATGCTAGAGAGCTCAGCATCATCATTATCTTTCCTTTCCTCCATGCCTCCGACCGAGCTCTGCGATCGACCTCCTTTTTTTTAGGTTTGTTTTATTAGTATCTTCTTGTCGGTGAAAGGCACGGTCGGCCGTGAAGACATAGGGCCTCTTTTCTGATGCGGCGACAGAAAATCGATAGCTGCTTTCCCACAGACGGCTAATTAACGAAGCACTTGTGTCATGTTGGTTCACAGGAAGTGGCTTTATGTCAGACAATCGTATCGGTTCCAGTGCACAAGACACTGAACTACAGATTAAAGTGTCAAGAGGTGAGAAGTTAATGCACACATGCGTGCGCACGTATGAGATACATTTATTTCCTCGGGTTTGGACCACAAAGTTCTCTAGCTGAAGATTCAGCGGTTGACGCAAAAAAAAAAAAAAGGAACCATTGGAAATGACCAACCCTGAACACACCGCCGAGAATGACACTTGCGAGTTTCCAGTGCGGACAAGGTGGCAGTACAAACGCTTGATAGATGGCAGGGAATAAAAGGGCTTCTCGTGACAATCTTTCAGCAAATGTCAGCCTTTCATGCTGTCGAGAAGGCCCATTTCATATCTATTACAGCAGGCTTTCCATGGCCGATATTTCAGATTTTAGTGCTCGCCGTGCCGCAAATCCTCTGCCAATCTTCCCCATAAGAATCTTTGCCAGCTCCCCCCGACACATTCTTCCCCTCTGTACCTCCCTCGCTCACGTCTTTGATGTGACAGAACAAACCACGACCTATTAGGATTAAGGCTTTGAAAAGATCTTTGATGCTGCTCAAGGTTCCTTTAAACTGGCAAACTGACAATATGAGCTGTGTGGAGGCAGGCTTGAATGAGGAGATTGGCTGTCCTCGCCGAGGTCCACGGCAGCACCTCCGTTCCCCAACCTTCGTTCTCAACCCCTCGCAACACCCCTGAACCCTGCAAAAAAGAGAAAGAGAGAGAGAGGGAGAGAGAGAGTCTCCTACAGCCAAAACCTGGTTTAAGACGCCTACAAAATGTGTATTTTGTTGTGGGGTTTGTATTGTGCTACTGCTAGCGGCGTCTGTTGCAGAGGACTTGGCTCGGTGCCCTTGCCATATCTGAACTGTTGCCCGGAATCAAAGGAAAACAATAGCTCATTTTATTTTCTCTCCCCCCACCCCTACCCCCACCTTCTTTTTATTCCTAAGGACACATAAGCAACGTCAAAGGCAGCAGCAGACTGCAGAGCCGAGGATATGTGAAGGACAGGGATAAATGCTGTGCCACGTTATTCAAAAGAAACGAGCTATGGAAAAAAGAAACCCTTTTTTTAAAGAAGAGGGGGGAGAAACCCTCAGTCAATCTTCTATCGCTAAACTGAATTAGAAATGCACCGACGAGGGCTCCTCTATTCCTCCAAACATAACGGCGCGGTGTTTTGACACTTCTAGACACTGGTGGGGAAAATCCTGACTCGTGCCAGCTCCAACTCAATGCACAGGATGTAGAAACCGTAGTTTCACAATGAATTGTTGGGCCACACTTTATTTTAAGGTCCAGTTAAAGGTCCTTGCTATTAACAAACCAGTAACTATGACCTTTGCTTCAATAAACTCCTAATTTGCTGTTTATTAATAGTTAGTAAGGCAGTTGTTAGCTTTAGGTATTAGGGATGTAGAATATGGTGAAGCAGACAGAATATGTGCTTTATAAGTATTAATAAACAGCCAATATGCTATTAATAGGAATGCTAAAGCAACTAACTAATAGTGAGAATTGGTCTCTATACTCAAGTGTTACTATTGACATTAGCGAGACGTCTAGAGTACGGTTGCATCACTGCATTTGAGCAAGAATCTGTATTTGATAATAGTATACCAGAATCCTACTCGTTACAAGTCTTTTTTTTTTTTTCGTACGAATATCTAAAATGAGATTTGTAGGGGGGAGAACAGCTAAAAATGCTGAGCCACAGAGCCCCATTCCCATTTAATGAGACAGATGACTGCTAGCAGACGCCATTACAGAGCAGTTCTTTTCTTTCAAATATCCTTCCTCTGTAGTTTAGTTATGACCTTATCTTCATAACCTTATCGACCTTATCTCTCTAGCTCTGCATTTCAATTCTGAACATTTCTTGAAAGCCTCTTGGGTCTAAAAGAGAGGTTACTGATCTTCTTTGAAGAAGAGCCTCAAGTTTCCTCTCTGATTTGGAAATTGCATTTTTTATATATATATATCATCTACAGCCTCTTAACTGAGATTAGATTCACGATGTATTTGTTTTAAAGCTTGTGTGCAAGATTATGCCAAGTATGAACCTACTATTCATTTATTAGTTCAGTTTTTTATTATTGTTTTTTTTTAAGTCTATTAAGTCGATATCAAATATCATTGATATTATGGTTCAGAGAAATCTATCTTTCTATTGATTTGTCAATCGCTGCATTTGGAGGTCAAATCTTTTTATAAAACTGACTGTTGAGCTCCCATGTATCCTTCTATGGTCTCTTTCTTCTCACATAAAAAGAAAAAAGTTTAAACCCAAATCAATATTCCTAGTAGCCATACACCGGTATAACGTTGCCATGGAATGCTGCAGCCCCATGTCTGCCTATGGCTTTCATACCACATTAATAACACGAAGCACGTTTTAGCGCCTTATGGATTAGCTAATTAGATAATGAATGAAAAGCAAGATTTAGGCTTCTGTGTGATCAGAAGGCTGATCAATGTGAACAATGTACCAAACCGGTGGTTTTATTCCTTCTGGAGATTCAGTGCAAGGAGAAGCAACAAGCCTTGACCAGGCATTGTTTCTGTTTAGTGGCGCCGTCAGAGAACTAGAGAGGCATGTTTGTTTTTAGGCCCCATCTAAAAGACCCAGTGGTGCATTTTGTTAGTCCCAAACAAACAGCAGGCCCATGTTACTGGCTTGCGTTCCCCATCCTTCAGCCATGAATGACCATTAAACAATAAGAAAGTTCACGTTCCAAAGTTTGGGGTAGCACTGGTTGGCCACAGATGACTTTTGTGCATAGCTCCATTAAAATCCCTGGGTGAAAATCCATAATCCATAGAAACAGGCGTTGGCATATACTGCCAAATTCCCTCCTCTTCAGCCTGTGTCAGTTTTCAGCTCCTTTTAACGCGAGATTGCTTGCATAAAGTGGGTTCTTATACCATTGTTCAACTAATCATATCCTCTTCTGTAATTTCATTAGATGTGAAAAGATGAGATAGCAACCATTAATCTCTTATTGCTTCATCTAAAATTAAAATAGAGCCAAAAAAGAAAAAGCTCAGGAGAGAACGGGGAATCAATTTGTCATAGTTAGTACATTCACTTGAAAGGAAACATTAATTTGTGCCATTATCTGTCTGAAATCCCATTAAAACTGGGTTAATGTGGTAGCAGCAAATTTCAACATTGTCAGATTGCTTCTTCATTGATATCGCGTGAATGTGTTTCTTTTGTGATTCATTTATTTAGGGTTGCAGTATGTTAATCTGATTTTGTTGATAACATCAGGTCAGAGTACTCTGGCAAATTGAAGAGCCAATGAGCATGCTCCGTTTCTTAATGGAACAAAAATAATATATATAAAAGAATAAACAGTATTTTTCATATGTGATTATATTTAAAGTCATATTGGGACAAGTGTCTGGGATGTAGTCCTTTAAGACTGTTTGGGTCCAATATTCCATGATTACATGATTATCTTGGTCATGGAACATTTCATCATTCATGTTACTCCACAGTGGTGTCACGGTCAAGAAAGAAAACAAACAGATCCAACTCTAATAAAGGCATGTTGGCACCTGATGCGGCATTATGGTGAGCGAAATAGAGCCCTTTGAGCGTCGCAGGATATTAGATATCAAACATACATTTTCTGATTAAAAGAATAAAGCAGCAAGCTTTATGTATGGGGTTAACGATGACTGAGGACTTCCGTGGTGAGGACGCTGAAGTGAAACTCACAATTCCCACTGAACACAGTTAAATTGAGAGGCAAAAATTCTGCATTCTCCAGGTCTCTCCTTTATTGTTCCAAGAAATCAAGGACTCTCACCATTATGATTGGCTGTGGAGCTGTAGTGTGCTAAAGGTGCCCTGCCTCATCTGCACCTCATCATGGCTTTCTGTTTACTTTCAAAGCCTCCAAACAGCATTCTCTCTCTCTCTCTCTCTCTCTCTCTCTCTCTCTCTCTCAAATTCTTTCCCTTTACACCACGTCTTTCACTTCACTCGACATGTGCATGGGAATGACCTCACATTGGTTTTAGTTTGGTTTTGTCAGATATTCTGTGCAGCGATCTGCCTTTGAAACCATCTCAAAGCGCAGATCAAGGATTTTCTGTTGCAAATCCAAAAGGCATTACAAGCCATTCTCTCTGTTTATTTGCAGTTCAGTAGTCCGAGCTTATAGCTGGCTAAAATTCTGTATTTCGTGAGATGCGAAAATAGAAAATCGTGCATGCACGGATCTGTTTCACATTAACATGTATTTGCTAGAAGCTAACACAATCTCACTCCCTACTCATCACATATCAATGCTTGGTCAGAACTTTGTAGTGTAATTTTGGATGTGCAGGGTCCTCCATTGATTTAAATAAGAAACCTTTGGCTTACGCGAAAGGCATTGGGAATTTTATCGTCATGATTAAATTACATATTTGGTAATAATATTGCCATTATTGCATTTATGTTGGTATGTGATTTTTTTTTCAATGTAAACAGTCGGTCACAACGGTTTTATTTACATTATACTATTTACACATTTATGAGCATAACCTCTGCCCCTAAATGTATCACTGTCAATATAACACAGTATATAACAGGCAGGTACAACTACAGTCATAATTGATTTAAAACATGCTAATAATCTTCTGAGTCAAAACAATTTTCTATCTATTTGAGGAATAGATGCAATCACCATCTCAATCAGCCATAAAGTCCAGATCCTGTGTGCAGTCTGTGTGCAAATTAAAAAAATTGCTGCCAGAAGAATTGTGCCATTGACTCTTGTGTGTTTCGTGCCCTGTTGTGTCATGCCAAAGTATGGGAGTGTCTCATTGAATGAGATGCAAGTGTGTGAATGGAGAAAGATCATTTACAGCAAATAAAACCTTGGGCGCTATTTTAAAAATCTAAGTGCATTATCTGAAGCGCAATGCACAGGTACACTCAGGGCATTTCTGAATCCACTTTCTGAATCCACCAGAGCAAAAGAATCTGCTTATGCGTGAGCAAATAGGTAGCCTAACTCTGATACACGCAGTAACTATCCATTATGACACGTATGACTTTTTTATATGTAGCCTACACAATAATATTCTTTTTAACTTTAATCCTTTAATTTTTTATATTTGTCAAGTTTGTGTGCTGTAGCGCATCCCTGTGTGTAATAAGCAAATTAAACGCGTGTTGTGAACCCGCCAGAGGCCCATTTTCTACTAACACACTCTTTAAATAACTTACAAAAATGATTGCGTTAAAGTTCCTCAATATAGCAATGCACCAACTGAACAGTTTTTAGATCAGTATGCTTATGAGCACACAAATGGGTGCAAATGCATTTGCTATTTAAACAACGTGGCGCAGGACAGGAAAATGAGAACTGCCTTGGGCTGAAATTCACAAAAACACGTAAGCCGGGTGTAACGATACACACTTCCTAATCATCCGGAAGAAGGAGGCGGGAACCGGCGCACAATCAAAATGAAACTTTAATATTCAAAATAAACACAAAACAGCACACCAGCCCCTCGCGGACGACTGGTGCGCGCAAATAAAAACCAAAACATGAAATAATGTCCCAGGCCTGGTCCTCTCGTCCTTCACGGTCGTCGCTCCAGTTTTATATCCTTCCATCTCCTACGTTGGACTCGATACCGGCAGTGGGGCGCAGGTGCAGCTCATCTTCAATCACTACACCTGGCCTCACTCCTCGTTCCCACGCCTCTCGGCCCCGCCCCACTCGCCACACCGGGTATATGATAGGGCCCTTATGTTTTACTCTTTTCTTCACATAAATTCTGGAGGGGCTTTATAGGTAATATTTTAATCTGCAAAATTGAACAAAAACACACAATATTGTGTTTCAAATATAACAGCATTAACTTCTTACTTACTGAACTGTTGTATAAAATCACATCTGCACCATTGCTCTTGCTGCTAATTTGATATTGGGCATGTTTTTATTTTTATTTTTATTTTTTATATATCTTAAATTTTAGGGAATAACAGTATTTAAGAAGTTGTTACCCTGCATTTATCAACAGTTGATTGTATGAAATGTAAGATGAAGCACAGGTCTAGGGGTGGGGCCAGTTAAAATATTTTAATCACGTTATTTTTCATAACTAATTAAGTTAAGGTGTTAAACTGATAGCCCTAATATATACAGTATATATATAGCCTACCACCACCTATCTCCCAAGTGGACCATTGAAACTCCTAGTTGAGATTCTAGATAGAGTGTCAATGGTCCATTTGAGAGACAGGTGGCGGTACTTATAAGTCTGTGATCCGCCATAAAGCAAGAAGAAAAAGAAAACCCCTCATGCAGCTGCTGCTGAGAACGCGAATAGGAGAATGTGCTTAGGAGAGTTCGAACAGTTTGCACATTGTGTCAATCAGAGGTAAAAAACTATATAAATACTGTTCAGTTTCTTGCACAGACCGATTGTTTTGTTTCTTTACACATCAGTATACTGACACGAGCTGCAGGGCTTAATTTGGTTTTGTTTGTGTATGTTTTTTTTTTTTTTTTTTTTTTTACTGTGATTCCCATTCACCTCCATCTTAAGACTGAAAGACTGAAACAGTTTTCTACAACCACATGTGATAGATATGGCTGAATTGGCCCAAAGATTTAGGAGTTTAGGACACATGCTTATTTAACAACTCTTTTATTTCCTATTTATTCACGAGTTCACATCTACGTATATTAATACAGTAAGTTTATGCGTATTTGGCGTGCTGTCTGGGTGGAGGGCTCCGAGCTCGGGATGTGGCCCGAACCCAGAGTACTCCCCCCGGTTGTGGTAAGAGTAGATGGATCTATAAGTGAGGAGAATGGGGTGGAGGAGGGATGCTGAAAACTGTCAATGAACAGAGGTAGGTTGTTATACATATATTTAAGATGCATTTTTTTTTCCTCAAAGCTTTGTTAGATGTGAATATTTCATGTCAGCTATTCAAAAAACAAAAAACAAAAAAAAAACAGTATCATAGCTATTATGATTTTAAATCAGTATTTCATCTATAAATCACCACAAGGTAAAAAGAGGTGCTAAAGTTTGGTTTTGTGGTGCCTGTGTTTTAAAACTTAATTATAAACTTAATTCAAGTGATAAAGTGTTGAGTATACTGTAAGGTTAAACCTGTCTGCCTTAAATGATTTCAAATGATTAACAGTTGAATGTGTTCATCAGAAATGTAGAAAAGTAATCAAAAGGTAATCAGTTACACTACTTTAATAAAGTATTTTAAATAGTTACACTATTTATTTTAAATGAAGTAGTATGTAACCTACAGTATTACAGTTCCAAAGGAAGCTTCCCAACACTGAAACCATTACAGCACATGGAAGAGTAAGCACAGCCGCAGGAGTTACACACAGACTCAGTGCTAGTAATGTCAGAGAGGTGTGTTCTCACCTCAGCCGTGATGGAGGGAGGGGGGTGTGAGACAGAGACGCTCATTTGTTCAGTCATCTCTCAAACGGCTAGTGTTTGACTTCCTCCCGGTAGGAGTGGGTAATTCAGCAGCACCGTGTGAGCTTGTTAGATCATCAAGGCCCACGGTGTACCATTCTTTGCAGACCCTTGACAGCAAATATGTAGTAATGATATTGTCTCCAGCTGGGTAATAACACACAATTCAGACGGCCACACACCATACTGCCGCAGAAATAGAGGGGAGAGAAGAATTACCTTGAAGCACTAGAGGAAAATGACAGTAGAAACGTCTCCAGCCTCTGAAGTGGAGCATTGAAAAATGTTCTCCAGTACAACTGGACCCTCGATAGCTGTTGTATCTCTCAACAAATCAAACATGCAGCTTGAATGAAAGTATAAATACCTACAAGGGCACGTGTCTATTCTCTCAAGTTCATAAAAAAATTTAATAATAAAAAAAAAAACTATAATTTTTTTTTTTTTTTTTGCAATTTAAAAACACTAAAACGTAAAAGACCCCATGAAATCCTGAATGGAACTTTGTTGTTTCTGTTTTCACATTTGATTTAATTGTATGGTCTGAACTCAAGATGGCTTCCACCCCCTCAGATACCATCATAAATAGCAGCAGCTGCATACCACAGTAACTTGGTAACAACTCAGTATGAGAAGACATCAGCCTCACTATTTTATACATGTTTTTTAAGCTTTCGAGGTAGTAGCAAAATTACAGAAAGCAACTTCAGTCCAAGTGTAGTCACCTGTCTGCTAGTGTACACTTAAAGGTTAGACCCATAAATGTTGATGCACGCTGACAGGTGCAGGATCAGAATTGAACAGGCTCTTAGGGGCAAAAATTCCACCACAAACTAAATTCAAACTAAATTCAAACTAAATCAAATAGAGTGAAATGTGAAAATGAAAGAACGGTTGACTGTGTTGCTCATGTTGCATTAGCTCACACATTTCTGCTTGCAACGGCCAATCAGAGACGTTTAGTTTAGTCACTGTGTAAAACACCAGACTTTTGTTCAGCACACAAACTCACTGACTGAATTTTTCACTCTAGTGAATTTTCTCATCATAAAGTGTAGAGAGATGTAGGCTAGGTAAGACATGCATTTGCCATGTAGACAGCTTCAGTGATTATAACAGGAGTTTTTGTTTTTCTTGGTGTGCAAAAATGTATTGACTGCTTCAGTCACTTTCACTTTATCTTTATATTATTCCTAGTTTTGCTTTTCATGCTACTACTACAATCAATGTGACGTCTTGATTTTTGAATGTGTAAAAAGCAATGAACTTCCTAAATGGTTCTTAGCTAGGTTTATCTTTGTAGCAAGAATGTGACTTTAATAATTGCATACCAAGAGCAAATCAGCAGTAATCAACAGTGGTTTATTACACTCCTACATCATAATGAGTTCCTGTTTTATTTTTATTTCATAATTTATGTAGGCTATTCACATTATGTATTTCTTGTTAAAATACATGTATTCCAACTATGAGTAGGATTAAACATTATGTGGAAATAAATACCATGTCAGATGCAGCTTCTATTTCATATCTGCAATGAAATGATTATTTTAATTTTGATAACATTTATTTGTAACAGACTATGGTATTTTGATTGACTGAAGAAATTTGTTAAATTTAAGTACACACACACAAAAAAAATGACTATTAGGTTTTCCTTAAAAATTACTAGTAAATTTTAAAAACAATCACCAAGCAATAAAACAGCAAATAATTATTTTAGCCGGTGGTGAAGATGAACCACCCCATGTCTAGGCAAACTTAAACAAAATTGTAAAATCAATTAAAGTTTTTATAGAATTAATGTTTCCCTACATTTATAAGTGATGTTGAGTATTAGCCTGATAACAAAATAAAGTTCAAATTGATGAACTGAAAAAACAAAACAAAGCAAAAACGGACTGCAATTATTGATGTGAGTGAGTACAGGTTATTAGGGTCGGTAGGGAGCTGGATCCTAACCCAGCGTCTTGAGCCAACTCCCTGGATGGATGGTCAGTCCATCACAAGGCTTACACATATGATTTAGGAGGTCATTTTTATTGAAATTCTGTTCTTTTGATATGACCTATGGCGAAAATGTTAAATTGTTATGTCAGCATAATCAGCGGCCCAGTTTAACTCCATGTGGCTTAACCTAACCTCTCCCTAGGCTCAATTTATCCCACACCGGGGGCAAGATGAGCCAAGAGACCACTTTTTTTTTTTTTTTTTTTTACAATACCAAATTATAAATATTGCAAAAGTGAGAAGCAAATAATGAATTGGACAACTTGCCATTTTTTTCACAAAATGCAAGTACAGACAAAACAGAACTGTGCATGTTGAAAATCATTTTATGGGGTCTTTAAACCAATCAGACTGACATTGATGACACTGACATTTAACCAATAAAAGTGGACTCCAACTAACCTTTTTGTTCCCCTACTGTAGTGTGAAATTGTGGAACATGACTCTTAATGAGCATGAAGTAGTCAAGGGCTTGACATAATGCCTCAGGGGCCTCAAGGGGCCTACACTGGAAAAGTCTATTAGCTTCCTGCTGGGCTTTGGCTCACACACAGAGCTCCCTGCTCAGGATAAGTTGGCCCCTTCATGGATGCCTCCAGGCTATAAACTGTACTTCTGCTGTCAGACAGAGATGTTAAGGGGCTTGATCAAATAAGTGCTGTTGTTAATTCAGAATATCACAGAGATTTGGAAGAGGGATCTTGAGATTTAGTCATAAAGCAACCACCTGACAACCACCCACAACACCTTTGTAATTGCTTAGCATTAAGTTATAACTCACTCAGAACACCTAAACATCTGCATAGCAACCACTCACAAACCCCAGCATTGTGGCGGTAACTTTTGAATTGCCAAGTGTTTGCTTTGGAAATAGTATGCAATCATACTATTATGTAAATAATTATCCTAATATGTACATGGTAAGAAAAGGACAAACTATTTAAGATTGTTTAATTCAGTTTAAGAGTGCAATGTGCCAATAAAATATTTTAGAGCTGAACGTACAAAAAAAAAAAAAAAAAACACGATATGTTTTCTGCTTACCCAAATAAACAAAAGTAAAACAAAAGTATTGTATCTTATAGAAACCAGAAGAGCTGTATTTAAGTAGTAGTGGCCACAAAATGATTTGGCAGCTTTATCAATGGTTTTCATGTCTTTGACGCAAGACTATAGCGTCATTGCGATAGGTCTGTCATCTAGCCATGTAGTAGGCAGTGATCATCCTGTATTTTAAAACAATGAATGCTTGAGTTTTAAACCTTCACCCAAACAATTTCATGATGATGCAAAATTCATGTTTCAAAATCGATGTGCATGAGGAGGATTTGCAATTAAGTCATCAAGAAAACGTTTGAATCGTTACACCCCTAGCATATAGGCTACACTTTATTGTATTCTTGTATGCCATGGCTAAATAAAAACTAAAGCTGTTCTATTGATACTGAAGCTGGATGCCAGTGACCTCAGAGATGGAGGGAGTCATCCTTCACTCCCACAATGACACGCACACACACACACACACACACAGATTGTTCACGAGGGGTGTGCATCGAGAGCTGTCCTCGGGCAGGAGAAAATACTTTAATCTGAATGCTTGATCAGAGCTCTCCTCACACACTGAATCGTCTCTCTGTCACCCCGCTCAATGTCCTCAGCTTGTGGCCGTGAACTGTCTCCCGTCTAAGCACTAAGCGAGCGATTGGATGAGAGAAGAGATAGAGGTAGAAAGAAAAAAAGAGCTTCCTGCTCCTCTCCATTATTTCTACCCTCTGATGCCAATATTTTATCATGTAAAAATAAATTAGAATGCAATGTAAAGCGTAGCCTTGATACACCCTGGCAGAGAGAAAAGGAGACACATTAAAATGGACTAATTCATCTTTTTTTCATCTTGTTCATGGGTTAGAGCTGCTTTATTGAAATGAGTCCCTCTTTCTGAGAGTGCAGCATACACAGCATATATTTCATACCCTGATGACCTCTGAATAAATTAATGCCACCAAGAGACTTAAATGTTCAGACTTAACTTTTCTCCTTTTGAAGGAATGAAGAATTTAAACATTTTCCTAAAACAGTTACCAGATAAATAATGCTTCCTTTTCAGTACATAATCCAAATATTTGCTTGTTTGCAACCATTTGTTATATCAACTTGAAGCTGCATATTATATGTACAATTGACTGCTGAACCAACATGCACTTTCTCAATTGTCTTAAATTTATTCTATAACATCATCACTACAGTTAGGGAATGTTACTATTGTACTTTGTAGGTCATTATCTGTAATCTTGTAAAAAAGAAAAAAAAAATTCTTATCACTTTTAACTGCTTAAATATGCAACATTTTTTTTTACATTTGTAAATATTAAATTAAATGTATATATTTAAATTAAATTAAAATTTAATTAAATTAAAATTAAATTTATACATTTAGCAGACGCTTTTATCCAAAGCAACTTACAGTGCATTCAGGCTATCAATTTTTACCTATCATATGTTCCCGGGGGAATCGAACCCCCAACCTTGCACTTGATAATGCAAAGCTCTACCAATTGAGCTACAGGAACAATAAAAATATTTGTGTGAATGAGATAAAGTGAGCAAGATCAGGGGAGCAACTGCCATTTGTTTCACGTTCACTACTGGTCTTTTGATGAGACAGCAGAAAGTGGTGCATGGTGCATTTATGGTGCATTACTGATATATATATATATATATATATATATATATATATATATATATATATATATATATATATATAAATATATATAAGAAACAGGCAGTGTTGACTTATAGGGTCTCTATACAAATATGCATCCCTCAATGACTGATAAACATAAAACAGGGGAGCTCATCAGCCTGGCAAATCCTGCACCTACCCTTTCAACTTGAGGCAGGTAAACAACTTTTCTTAGAAGGCCAAGGACAGCACATGCTTGTGGACTGTGGATCAAGGGATATCAAAGGCTGAAGCAGTGACCTTATAGGATGCAGCATGCGCCAGCCAGACGAACAACAGCACCTATATTTCTTGTTGAACCTCATAGGGAATTGCAGTCCCTATGGATACCCTGCTTAGGTGCAGATCAGGGCAGAGGTCAGACTCCTCATCAAAATACAGTCTCAGCATAGATACTGTGGCATTTAATTTAATAGTATGTTGTGGGGTTCACACAACCGATTAATAAAGAATAGAGCTGTTAATTTTATTCTTAAAACTAACACAAACTTTATTTAAAAGTTAATTTTTCAAATCTGCACTGTTAGCCTCGTGGGCAGCAGTTATTGTGTCATGAAATATAATTTTAAAAGTATTTCAGGCGAGAATGTAGTTGTTTAAAACTCAAATCTGTGGTTTATGTATAAAGACAGCACCTATTTAAAAATGTGTTTCGCCGATCTCAGAGACGGTGAGGTCCATGCGATCAGCGAGAGCTCAGTCCTCATGTATCCACAGAGACCTTCTGGTATGTGCCGCTGGCTTTGATGTCTCTTTAGTGGTTAAACATAAAATATCATTCATTTTGGGTAAATATAACAGGTTATCTTTAGTCTGTATTCGATTTATCTATATGTTAAAATGAAAATTAGAATAACAGTCTCACGTGCACACAGCTGGCAGAGTAGTTTTGTTTTACATTTACATTTAATCATTAAGCTGAAGCTTTTATCCAAAGCGACTTACAAAGGAGAACAATAGAAGAAGTCAGGTCAACAAGAGAACAACAACAGTTTTCAAGTGCCATGCCAAGTCTCAGTTAGTCTAGTACGGAACGCTTAGCCAGGGGATTTTTTTTTATTCTTTATAAATAAATGAAAAAACAAGAAAAGAAGGAAAAGTGCTAGTATTAGTTGGTAGGTGCTGGCGAAAAAAATGAGTCTTTAGATGTTTCTTGAAAATGAGTAAAGACTCCTTTATTAAAGACTCCACAAGGCGTCATTCACTTGCAGAGCACAAACTTCTGGAGGGCACATAAGATTTAACCAGTGAGTTTAGATATGTTGGTGCCGTGCCAGTGGTCGTCTTGTAGGCAAGCATCAGTACCTTGAATTTGATGCAAGCGGCTACTGGTAGCCAGTGTAACCTGATGAGGAGAGGAGTAACGTGAGCTTTTTTTTGGCTCATTGAAGACAACCCTCGCTGCTGCATTCTGGATCAATTGCAGAGGCTTAACAGTACATGCAGGAAGGCCCGCCAGGAGAGCATTACAATAGTCCAGTCTGGAGAGAACAAGAGCTTGGACAAGACGTTGGGTGGCTTGCTCTGACAGGAAAGGTTTAATCTTCCTAATGTTGTATAAGGCAAATCTGCAGGACCAGGTCTTTGTAGCAATGTGGTCTGTGAAGCTTAACTGATGATCCATCACAACTCCTAGGTTTCTGGCTGTCCTCAAAGGAGTAATGGTTGACGAACCCAGCTGTATAGAGAATTTGTGATGAAGCAATGGGTTAGCTGGAATCACCAGGAGTTCTGTCTTCATAAGGTTAAGCTGAAGGTGATGGTCATTCATCCAGCTAGAAATGTCACTCAGGCTGAAATGCGAACAGCTACCGTCGGGTCATCTGGTTGGAAAGAGAAGTACAGTTGGGTGTCATCAGCATAGCAGTGATAAGAAAAGCCATGCTTCTAAGTCACAGATCCTAATGACATCATGTAAATGGAAAAGAGAAGTGGTCCAAGTACTGAGCCTTGAGGAACCCCAGTAGAAAGTTGTTGTGATTTAGAAACATCACCCCTCCAAGACACATTGAAGGATTTGTCAGAGAGGTAGGACTTATCCCACAGGAGTGCGGTTCCAGAGATGCCCATCTTTCTGAGGGTGGACAGGAGAATCTGGTGATTAACGGTGTCAAAAGCAGCAGACAAGGTCCAGTAAGATGAGTACTGAGGATTTTGAAGCTGCTCTTGCCAGTTGCAGGGCTTCAGTAACCGAGAGCAGAGCAGTATCAGTTGAGTGTCCACTTTTGAAGACAGATTGGTTGCTGTCCAGGCAACCAACCAATGGAACCCACACATTTAACACTAGAACAACCAAGACTGTCATTTTGATAGTTTCTGAATTCTAAAATGTAATAACTGTTCAAATAAAAACCATATAACTATACTACCCTGATTTTTCCTAAATGTGTGTATATTTTATTATAACATTGTTATTTTATACTGTAAGTATGTCACGGTTGGTAAACCGTTGTCACAGTTCATAGATACATGGTGTCATCTTGTTGTCTGTGTGTGGGTTGCGGGGTGTATCAAGGTCCCTGTGTTGCCATCTCTCCTGCTGCTTGTTTGTCTTGTCAATTCCTGAACATCTGACTCTATCTGTGGAAAGCTCTCATTAAATATATATTAACTTGCATTTGCATCCAGTCTTCTTTTCCGTGACAGAACGATCTGACCATCATCATGGATGCAGCGAGTTCAGCGGCTTTCACCGAGTTCATCAGCCACAGCATAACTCGTATGGATTAGCAGCAGGAGAGCATCTCTTACACCGGACGCGCCGTCCAGGCGCTGGTAACACAGGTGTCTGAGCTCTCCCAACAGATGCAACAACTTCGCGCTCCCACTGCGCCAGCCCCGTCGACCGTTTCCCCACCGCCTTCAGAACAACGGGACATCTTGGAGCCCTGCCTCCCCGTGCCACAGACTTATTCCCGTGAGCCTGACTTTTGTAGAGCATTCCTCAACAAGTGTTCTCTCCACTTAACTTTACAGTCCCGTACGTTCGAGAGGGAGGAGTCCATAGTGGCATTCGTGCTCATACTACTCACGGGGAAGGCGGCGCTGTGGGGAACGGAGGTTTGGGAGAACCGTGATCCTTGCTGCTCCTCGTTCATGGCACTCGCCGCCGAGATGAGGAGGGTTTTCGACCATGCGGTGGCGAGCAAGGAGGCCGCCCGGAAACTCACCGCACTCAAGCAAGGAAACCGCACGGTCGCTGATTATGCCATCAAGTTCCGCACCCTCGCGGCGGAGTGCCAGTGGAACGAGGAGGCGCAGTGGGACATTTTCCTGCAGGGGCTGGCTAATCGCGTCCACCGTGAGATCTACACCCTGGACTTACCTGAGACTTTTAATGGCCTGGTAGAGCTGGCATTACGTGTCGATTCACGCCTTCGACGAGTGGAGGCTATGGAGGAATCTGGAGAACGATGCAGTGGTCTTCGAGCCAGTCCGGTGGATGCGGTCAGTCCACCGTCCGATCCTGAGCCCATGCAGGTGGGGAGAGCACGGCTTTCCCGGGAGGAGAGGGAAAGGCGGAGGTCCCTTGGCCTTTGTCTCTACTGTGGAACATCTGGTCATCTCGTTAGAAACTGCCCGGTAAAAGACCAGGCCCGATAGTAAACTCGAGGCTACTATCGGGCGGGATCTCTGCCGAGAAGTCCTCACCATCTACCCTCCTTCCGGTAAGACTGAGATGGGCCACCAACGACATCACCTGCAGTGCACTTCTGGATTCCGGGGCCGACGGCAATTTCATGGATTATAACTTCGCTCAGCAACATGGCATCTCCACTTCCTCCCTCGAGCACCCCATCTCCGTCAGCGCACTCAATGGACAGTTACTACCTGCTCTCTCACACATCACGGATTCCATCACACTCATCACCTCTGGTAACCACTCCGAAGAGACTCAGTTCGTTCTCATGGACTCACCTCACGCACCCATCGTCCTGGGCCATCCCTGGCTCAGGAAGCACAATCCCCGCATTAACTGGATTCTGGGTACTGTCACTGAGTGGAGCACCAGTGGTCATAAGTCTTGTCTTTTGTCTGCTTGTCCCACGGTGTCTGTTTCTGTTTTGCAGGATGAGACTGTGGATCTCTCTAACGTGCCCATGGAGTATCTCGACCTGAAGGAGGTGTTCAGTAAGTCCCGGGCTACTTCTCTCCCTCCACATCGTCCCTACGATTGTGCTATAGACCTAGTCCCGGGTAAGTCTACGCCTATGGGCAAATTATACTCTTTGTCTGTTCCAGAGAGGGAGGCCATGGAGAAATACATTTCTGATTCTCTGGCAGCCAAGATCATTCGCCCTTCCTCTTCTCCAGCGGGGGCGGGGTTCTTTTTTGTGGGGAAAAAGGATGGTTCCTTGCGACCTTGTATTGATTACCAGGGGCTGAACAACATCACGGTTAAGAATACCTATCCTTTGCCGTTGATGTCTTCGGCTTTCGAGAGGTTGCAAGGAGCATCCGTCTTCACTAAATTGGACTTGCGTAATGCTTATCATTTGGTCCGCATCAGGGAGGGAGATGAGTGGAAGACCGCTTTTAACACCCCCAGAGGGCACTTTGAATACTTGGCTATGCCCTTCGGGCTTTCCAACTCGCCTGCGGTCTTCCAGGCACCCGTTAATGATGTGTTGAGAGACATGGCTGATCAGTTCATATATGTCTACCTGGATGACATATTGATATTTTCTTCGTCTCTCCAAGAACATATTCAACACGTCAGACGAGTGCTTCAGCGGCTGTTAGAGAATGGTCTTTTTGTCAAGGCGGAGAAATGCGAATTTCATGCACAATCTGTTTCCTTCCTAGGGTACATCGTCTCGTCTGAGGGAATTCGCATGGATCCTGACAAGGTTAAGGCTGTGGTGGATTGGCCAAGTCCAGATTCCTGTAAGGCCCTACATCGGTTTCTGGGGTTCGCCAATTTCTACCGGTGTTTTATTCGCAACTTCAGCCAACTAGCCGCACCTCTGACTGCCTTGACCTCCCCCAGAACGGCCTTCAGGTGGTCAGATGCAGCCTAAGCTGCATTTGCTAAACTGAAGAGTCACTTCGTTTCGGCTCCCATTCTGATTGCCCCTGATTCCTCATGTCAGTTCGTGGTGGAGGTCGATGCGTCAGAGGTGGGCATAGGAGCATTTCTTTCCCAGCGGTCTCCCTCAGATAACAAGATGCACCCTTGCGCATTTTACTCTCACCGTTTATCTCCCGCGGAAAGTAATTATGATATTGGTAACAGAGAGATGTTGGCGGTCAAATTAGCGTTAGAGGAGTGGCGTCACTGGTTAGAGGGTTCGGGGGTGCCCTTTATCGTTTGGACTGATCACAAGAACTTAGAGTATATACGATCAGCTAAAAGGCTCAATTCCAGGCAGGCTCGGTGGGCACTTTTTTTCAGTCGTTTTGATTTTACTCTATCGTACCGCCCGGGCTCCAAGAACATCAAGCCCGATGCCCTTTCTCGTATTATTGGTCCTTCCGAACGCCTGTCCACTCCCGAGTGTATTTTTCCTGAGACATTAGTGGTCTCCACTCTGACATGGGAGGTCGAGTCGAAGGTCCTAGGTTACCAGCCACCTGTTTTTCCCAGTCTGGAATCCGAAGTTGCGGTCCCCTCTGCCCACGCCTTTGTCCAGAGGTGCCGCCACACCTGGAACAGAGCCTGTGAGACTCTCTTGCAGGTGAGGGCGCGCACCAAGGCTAAGACCGATCGCCACCGGTCAAAGCCACCCGTATACATCGTTGGTCAAAAAGTGTGGCTTTCTACTAAGAATATTCCGCTCCGCTCCATTGCTAATAAACTTGCTCCCAAATTCATTGGCCCGTTTACTGTCACCAAAATCATTAGTCCGGTGGCAGTCCGCCTCAAATTGCCTCCAGCGTACAGGAGGATTCATCCCGTCTTTCATGTTTCCAAAATTAAACCAGTTTTTCATTCACCGCTTAATCCGCCTGTCCCGGTTCCTCCACCGCCGCGACTCGTAGACGGGGAACCAACCTATTCGGTTAACCGTATTCTGGACTCGAGGCGGAGGGGACGTGGATTCCAGTACTTGGTGGACTGGGAAGGTTACGGTCCGGAGGAGAGAAGTTTGGTACCTGCCTGGGACATTCTGGATCACTCCCTTATCGATGATTACAATCGAAAGGTGAGGGGTGGTGGGAACGCCGAGAGGCGTTCCTAGGAGGAGGGGTACTGTCACGGTTCATAGATACATGGTGTCATCTTGTTGTCTGTGTGTAGGTTGCGGGGTGTATCACCTGATTGTTCTGTGTGGGCGTCGCCGCTGATTACTGATCAGCGGCAGCTGCGGCTTATTACATCTTGCCTATATTTACGCCTTGTCTTTCGTCTCATGTTTGTCAGATCGTTGTTTGGAGTCCTGGTGTTGTTGTGTCCCTCGTGTAGTTGTTCCTGCTCTGGATTTCTCGTCGCTGTTTCCTGTTGCCTGTTAGTTCCTGTGGATATTCGTTCTGGATTACCTCATTCATCACTTCAGCCACGGTCACTTCACGGACTCCACTCACCACGAACACCAGCGCCCATCAAGGTCCCTGTGTTGCCATCTCTCCTGCTGCTTGTTTGTCTTTTCAATTCCTGAACATCTGACTCTATCTGTGGAAAGCTCTCATTAAAGAGATATTAACTTGCATTTGCATCCAGTCTTCTTTTCCGTGACAACCGTGATCTCGGGGTGTTTGCACTTTGTGGTGATATCTGTGTGTTCCGTGTCTGCACTGATTAGCTTGTGGGCGTCTCCGTTAATTGTCATCAGCAACAGCTGTCACTCATTACTCATCCACTATATATTGGCTTGTCTCACGTCTTGTATTTGTGAGATCGTTGTTTAATGTGGTTACCCTGTTCGTCGGCTTTAGTGTTGTCTGCGTTGGATGTCTGTGTTTTCGCTAGAAACTCATTCACTCTCCGCACTTCCACTGAGCCACAAACTCTTACCTTCGGCTCTATTCCCCGCAGTTCCTGTGCCATCCTCTCCTGCTGCCTACTCACCGTCATCCGGACTACTCACCATCTCTCCGCCATCATCCGGATTCCTCACCTACTCACCACCACCACGGAGTGTTGTCTTCTCAGCCTCAATGTTTATTTGTGTCTCTATATTTATCTCATCTCATTAAAACTTTTAACTCGCATCTGTTTCCTGACTTTCCTTCAATCCACCGTCACAAAGTATTTCTACCTTGAATGTCCAAAGTGGTCAAATTGACCATTTGCATTACATAGTGTATAATTGCTGCTTTCGTGACTTTTTCCCACGACTGAAGAGGGACGTCAGTGTTGCCTAGCAACTTTTGTTCTAGTTGTTTTTATTTTTTATTGCTAAGCTAAAATTCCTGTTCGTAAAAAAGCCAGGTGGACACCTCAAATACAATGCCTGCTGTCATTCAATCTGCCACGGTTCCAGGTAGGCTATGCTAGGCTGGAAGACTATATCCTGTCTGTTATAAGTAATAGCTTACTTCAGTGTTATGATAAAATAGCCATAATAATAATAACAATAATAGATATTATTATTTTTATGCTAGTGTAATAGCTAATGCATATACTGTATGCTCATTTTAGCCTGGAAAAGACTGATATTGTGAAATAGAAAACAAACTAATAAGGCTTTTTTTGTGACAGTGAAAATATTTATTTTACCTATACTATCATAACAGATCCATCTATTCATGGATCACGATTCCAGTGGTGGCTGCATAGAATTATTTCCAGTTCCTCTGATCCAAACATTTCCAATAACTCCAGAGCGTTGTAAAGTACAAAAGTAAAAATGTATTGAAAAAAGATGTATGTAATCATTTCCAAAATTCACAACGTTATCTCGAGAAATATTATGCATCAGTTCATATTTATTGCCATTTAGACTTTTAAATAGGCGAAAACATTTTCACTGCAGTTAAAAACTAAACACAAAGCGAGACATATTCGAGAGCTCTTTACACAAATATTACAAAAATATAATATTTTTAGGGCGATGACATCATAAAATACGACAACAGATATTAAAAATTTCACTGTAAAACCTCAAAGAACCTTCAAATGTAAATATGACAAAAATGGAATTCATTTCAGTCTAGTATGACCGGTCAGAATGACCGCTATGGGCTTTCCAGTAGTTATGGAATTCCGGTAGTTCTATTGTTAAACAATTTGGATAAGGGATCTAGAATTGTTTATGGAGTAGATGAAATACATAATTTATTAATCCGATCACAATGCGTCCTCAACTACCTCTGGACCAGGAAACACTGATCGGATAACATTCCGTTCAGAAGTGTGTTTAGACTTGTCTTTTCAATCTGTATGTAGACAACACTGGATACAGGTCGCATGTTAATGCCAAATGTATACGCAGCCTGAAGAAGGTTTAATTTTATCTGAATCTTGCTCAAAAAGGTACGACCATTAGAAAAGGAAGTGTCCACTGTCAATAATGCATCTGCTTACTTAGAGGGCAGTTTCAACCCAACCAGTTAATATTAATCAATGTGACAAATTTAAGTTTCATCAGACTTATATTATTCATATATTATATTGTTCCACAAACTCATAAATACTTTTCGTTTTGGCGATACTTCATTCCAAACTGTCACACCCATTTGTTCTCTGAATTCATTTTGCATTTTACATTCAGGTTTTGTATTGTTTTTGTATTTGGGTCTTGATGCTGCACTGAGCTCAAATAAATCACACCACTGTTGAGCCAGAGTCACAAGCACTGCTCGTTCAGCTCAACTTCTAAACTCCCCAATTCTTCCCACCAAATTCATCTTAAAACGACTTCATGTAGTTTTAAAGAACCACAGTGTTTCATCAGGGATCTACATGGCAGTAGTGCATGTTCAGCAGAATTTTTAAAATCTGGCCTAAATTGAAGAAGAAAGCCAAAATAGAAAGAAGCCAGATACATTTTTATACACATGATATTTATATTGCACAAAACTGTATTTTCTATTCCCTTATCCTACCCCTAAACACAAAACCTGCATTTTTTAATTTAAAGTAAACAGAAATATAATTAAGACGCGCAGCATTCCTATTTTAGTTGCATTATTGAAGTGAAGGGAAAAGACATGTACAGTACACACCTTAATCACATTATTACCATCTACAATATTTTTTTTGTTGTATTTTGTGACAGGACATGGCAGCGGTCAACCGCTTGAAGGCAAACAAAATAGCATGGATTCAACAATGCTGTCATCTGTTTGCATGTTTAGCATGCCGAATAATTAACTGCACTTAAAGCTTTCATAAAATTAAAAATTGAGCAACCAAAACTGTATATGGCACCATAACGAAGAAAATCTGTAACGAATGGTGAAAGGAGTGACAGGAAGCAAGTGCGAGTTAGAGGGTCTTTAATGGAATGAATAGCACAGTACATAAAGACAGGAACACAGGTGATACTTGGCTGGGGATACACAGTCCGGGAAGGTGCTGGTGAGCAGATGATTCAAGGTGCGGTGGTGAGTTGGCAGCAGGAGAGGGTGACACAGGAACTGCGGGGAAGCGAGCCGAGAAGGTAAATGAAGATTCCAACGGTGAGATGAGATGAGTGGACGGGGTTCCGGGAGACAAGACAATCCAATGAAGAAACAACACAAGGAGAACAGAACATGAGACGAGAAACTGAAACAATACTCTGACAAACACAAGACACTAGACAGGGCAATATATAGGGAGGAGTAATGAGTGACAGCTGCTGCTGATAACAATTAGTGGACCACATGAAACAATCAGTGCTGACGCGAAACACACAGACTTCACCCACATAGTGAAAAACCCTGAGATCATGGTTTACCAACCGTGACACAATCATATTACATTTAAATACATATATAATACATATTCTAGAGAATTCAGACTCTTAAGTCCTCACCTGAAGCACTTTTGACAGCAATTACAGTATTTTTATTTTTTTAGCTGGTGCAACAAGAGTTGCACTCCTGGATTTTTTACTATTCTTCTCTGCAGATTCTCTCAAGCTCAATCAGGTTGGCTGGGAACCATTTTCAGGTCTCTCCAGAGATGTTTGATTCAGTTCAAGTCCAGACTCTGGCTGGGCCACTTAAGGACATTCAAAGAATCCCTAAGCCACTTCTGCATTGTCTTGGCTATGTGCTTAGGGCAATTGTCCTACTGGATGGTGAACCTTCCAGCCTAGCCTCTTTTCATGAAGGATGTAACAGAAATGAGTCGAACCAGACAAATTAAAGAGTCTATCAAAGCGATGTTTGAAACACGAGAGCTGAATTCCTCAGGAAGTCATAAATCAGTTCTAGTGCCACAAGAACCAAGCAAGATGACCAACCAACTTGTGCACACAACAGCTTTCAACATTAACACCACTAGAACAATTATTGACAAATTTAATTTGCAGAAGAGATTGTCAAATTTGTTGTTCATAATTGAAATGCAACGCTGGACATCACATGGAAACCCATGAGTTAAACACTTCCGTTGACTTCCACCCACCTAGCAGAACCAGACTGAAATTCCTAAGGGGGGGGAGGGCTTTAAACCTCTGTCTTCACAGAAAAGTCTTTGTCATGAGAATGGCAAAGAAACTGCTTTTGTACATATATATGGAGCAGAATGAACTCAAAAAGACTTATAAATGAATCAGTCCATCGCATCACTCCATATTCATTTATGTGTAACCCACACATTTGACTATCATGTTATAATCACTTATTGTGTACTTTTCTTTTTAATAACTATGGGATAGCTGAAGGATACATAGTCATGTCTGGTATGTGTGTGATTGAATCTACTTGCTTGAAACAGCACTGACAATCATTTATTTGTCACATGTATCATATTCGTGTTAAAGGAATCATGTCCAAAATTATACCCTGCAAGAGCAGAAAAATTCGGACCACATGCTTGGTAAGATAAACATATGATTTATGATACCCCCAAGCCAAGACTATATCTGATTGGTCAAGACAACATTTGAGGTGTGGCCAACAGGCCAGTTTAAAAATGGAGGACACCATAAATGCTGGGCTTTTAGTCTCTAGCTATGCTTCTGCTATTAGTCATTTTAGCCTGCTCTTAGCTTTTAGCTTGTAGCTTTGTTACCTAGCTTTAGCTTTTAGCTTCTAGCCATGCTGTTTAGTCATCACTGTTCTTTGAGCGCGGTTCCAGCGTGCTTCGGCCTGCAAGCCTGCTGCCACGATGAGAAGGAACACAACCTTGTCTCGTCAAACTTTATTTCTTTTCTTTACCGTTTGAGAGTTTCGTGTTCTGAGTTAAGTTTTGTAACATCGACCTCGTCTGCGCGTTTCAACTCCAACCAGCCACACAACTCCAGCTTCAGCCAACGCCCCACCACGGGCTTCCCAAGACTTCACTTCAGCGACTGAACTTCCAGGCAATCAACGACCTCGGGATAGCCCTTTCACCGGGACTCTTTCACAGGAGACGCAAGTAACTTTACCTCCAGACTGTGACCTTTACTGGTGTATCTAATATAATTTTAACCTCACTGAGGAACTCAATGCGAGGGCTAATTACGTGATTGATGGTTGTTCATGTCTATGCAATTTAACGTTTTGTGCTTACAAGTTAATGTCTTAAACTGGCGATCTTGTTACTGTGCTAATTGATAGTGTTTCACTATAGTTTGTATATTAGTATCCAGCGCAGATTTGATGTTAAACGGCTCGTTCACTGAATCGCAGGGCGTCTCAGTGACCAGCCGTGAAACAGTGATTCTGTTCAAATTCCCTTAAAATCTTAAATGATTCCCTTTGAGCTAAATTTACCTGTTTCCGTTACAAGGATATTTCAGGATTATTATTATTATTATTTAGCATTTAACTTTCTGTGTACCTTGACCAGTTCACCAGTCTCTGCCACTGAAACACAGCTGCATCATAATGCTTCATCATTTGGATAATATTGTACAGGTGAAGAGCAGTATCTGCTTAGAACTGAGGTTTATCAGACCAGGGAATCTTTTTTATTTATTACAATTATTATTATTTATTATATATAATAAATTAATAGATTTTAATTTATTTACAGTATTTAATTTTAATATACATTATATATATATTGGACCATCTGAAAAGCAAATAATTGGTACTTTTTATGCCTTGGATATTTGTGCACTGACAAAATTATAATAAAAAATCTGTAGAATATTCAGAATAAATAATTTATCTTTTGGAATTGCAAATAATATTCAATCCACAATTCTGTAATTTTCACCCCCTATATAATTTTAAACCACTGTAGCATAACATATGCAGTGTTTAACAACATAATACACCCCTGCACACATGTGCTGGCAAATGGACAGTTGCTGGTGCTATGAGCTGGAGGTCTGAAGGATTGTTTTATTATCTCAGAGTGAGGAAACTTCATTGCTCCCCTCCTGAGAGCGGCAGTGACCACGCTGCAAAGAGAGTGCACTGCAGGTGGGGAAAAAAGCAATTTCATGGTTCATTCAGCCTGTAATGTGTGGCTGTAATCTTCGGATAGAGCCTGGCTTTTTGTTTAAGTTTCTCAGAGGACAGAGCTGAGCCCGGCCCAATTAATCATTCTGCTAAAGTGAGCAGCGATGGCGGGGGAAATGAAAGGCTGGAATATTGTGAGCCTGTGTATGTGCAGATACATGTGTTTAAATAAAACATTGCTTGTGTAATGTTACATCTAAATTTGTTCCACATGCATGTTCAACTTCAATAGCACAAGCTCACTAAAAGACATTGCGAGTCAGTACATGAATATGTTGCAGTGTGGTTTAGGTAATCCTCTCCAGTTGATGCATTATCTCTCGCCATCTCTCCTCCTTTGTTTTCATCTCTGAGTGGCAGTCTGAAGCTTTCAAACATGCAGAGAAAAAAAAAAAAACAAGAACAATCACAGCATGAGGGTCATTTTCTGCAAGAGCTCACCTCTGCTTCCTCAGCAGCCTCTTGCCCAGCAGGAGCACTAAATTAACACTTCACTTCACGGTACTGCGCCTCAGCGCTGATGAGTCCTAACTACAGGAGAAGGAGGAGGCGAAAAGGAAGAGTGGAGGGTACAAGGAAAACGAGTGTGGGAAAACAAACACTCCATTTCCGCTTCATTTGGCCCTCAAATGTAGAGATACGCTCACCTGGAGGGGTGGCGATTGGAGTCGTGGCAGCTCACTTCTGGCCTAGGCGAACCCTGACAGGGAAGTAGCGTCTGTGTTTTTGAGGGAGATTAGCAAGAACAGGATGAGGAAAGGCTCAGAATATTATATGAGGTCCTGATACGGTGGTGAGCGCAAGGGTAATGACTAGAGGGATGTGGTGTCACGGCTCGGATCCCATTGGTTCTCTCACACCTGTTGGGCTTCATCTAATTACTCAGCCAGAACATATGCTAGCCGGTTGGCCGCTGTGGAATTGGAAGATGTCGACACCAGCGGAGCATGAAATATGGAGCAGATCATGTGTGGCCGTGAGACATGATGAGAAGACGAAGTGTGGATGAGAGAGAATGTGTTGTGTGTGTGTGTGTGTGTGTGAAACTGAGAGGGACCTTGTGTGTTTGTTTTTACACTTGATGTACTCAGAAAACCAAAACATTGTGTAAACCAATGCTTGACATCGCTTATGCGACTAGTTCGGAAATATTCCAATGCAGCTTGTACACAAAACCAGAGCAAATCAGCAAAAGTCGTCTGTTGGGGGTGAGAGTAATTTAGCAGGGTGGCATGAGCCTATTTCTGAAGCGCTCATCATGTTATACCTTCAGTCAATTTCATCATTGTTTTTATTAGTTTTTTTTCCCGTCTCTTTGTTGTTCAGAGTTTTTATTTGCACGCATAAGAGGGATTTGACGTTTTGTATCCGAGCAAATAGAAGCAGAAAAGTGCTTCAGAGTGGAATTAATTAGCGTGCTCTTAAACATGAGCACACAGTGAGTGTTTTTGTTTGTGGGGTGATGCTAAGCAGCAGTGTGGTGAGGGGGTGGATCGCAGGCAGGTTAAAATTACTTGTTATGCTGGAGATCATCATGATAGGATTCCAATTGGTCAGTGCCGATGAACAATCAACATGGCCCATCGGAAAAAGCGCTTCATTTGTGGTATGACCGCTTGAATGCTGATGGATATGAGTGTTTGTGCATGTGTATGAGGAAAATTCAGGGCAGCAGTTCAGCTGTACGTATATGTCTGAATGACATCAGGGGAGAAAACATAAAGCAATTCTTTCCGTGTGTATGTTACCAAAGACAACTTATTATATTTCTTGATAAGATTGCATCTGGATGTCAGCTAACCCATTTCATGTCTGTTGTTCCATTGTAATCAAAATAATCAATAAAAGAAGTGACATCGACAATAGAAGTGACATGTCTGCAGTGCAATGGAGAATAAATGTCTGTTCTGGGTCAGATAAGATCCAGGTAAAGCAGGGTGACGTTTGGATCGTTGCTTGCTTAACATCTCCATTTTTGAAGTGTCTGAGGAGAGTGATCTTATCACGGATTAACGAGGTGATAGAGCTCCCATGTCTTGAATGGGCATGGCCACATACCAGGCATGGCGTACAGGCCTTCAATTAGAAGATCCTAACATACCTGTCATTTTTAGTGCAGGAAACTAATAGGAATAGAGGTTCATTTCTCAACAAGAACATTCATCACATGTGTGGAACAGTTAAACTGTCTGAACTGTCTTTAAAAGGCTACAGTTTGTGTTCCTCATATACATTTTATTAGTTGCTTAAAAAGTATGCACATTTGGAAACACCAAATCTCACTATTAACTAGGTGTTATTAACCCTGTTATAAGTACTAAGCACATATTCTTTATGACAATATTCATCCCTAACCCTACCCAGAATCTTAATTTACAACCTACCTTACTACCTATTAATAAGCAGCAAATTAGGAGTTAATTTAGGCAAGAGTCATAGTTAATGTTTTGTAAATAATGAGAATTGTACCTCAGGGGTATAAATAAAATGTGACCACACATATATATATATATATATATATATATATATATATATATATATATATATATATATATATATTATTTACATAAATCCAAAAGCCCAAGCAAGCAAGCCCAAGCAAGCAAGCAAACAAAAATCAACTACTTTGTAATAATGACACCCCCTCCCCACAAATATAAAATGTACTGGATGTAGAAAAGTTTGTATTATACAGTATTATTTAAGAAGTACATTGCTGAGGAGAGAATATCAGCACAACCAATAAAAGTAATTTGTCAAACATAAACATGCAGCCTGCAATCTTCAGGCCCCTCAGCTAAGCACCATGGACAGCGTAATGACAAGGCCTTGAGAGAGAAGGAAACTACAGACAACGACAACAAAGGCAAACTCAGAAAAATGCTTTTTACATTTTTGATTGAATTTTGATTTTTTTTTTTTTATCATTTTTTTGTCCTGTGTTCATTTTGACAAAATGGGGAGCTTTTGTGTTTCACCTTTGAAGGACAGTATAATCTTTATAAAAAAGAAAATGCACTTAATGTGTACACTTAACAGTGTACTTCAAATTGTATAGGTAGTTTTTTTTTTTTTTTTTTTACTTGTAAATAAAAAGGCTACTAATTTCTACTTAGAGAGCACATTCATATTTGTCTTCTTTCACTTTAAATTAAATTTTCAATAATTTTCAATAAACATGCATTAAAACATTTTTAATTTCCGTTTTTTTTACTAACATATTATGTTAGTCAAAACATCAAAATAAGCATACGTTTGTGTAAATAGCCTTGATTATAACTTCTTAATAATTTTATTAACTAGTGTGTTACTTGATATAGGAAGTTTAATATTAAATGTACTAAATTGCATAATCATTACAAATGTGCCATTACATTATCATTTAAATACATGATATACAGGGTTTCACACAAAATATTTTGGTTGACCATAAATGCTTGTCAGTACACTCATATGTACACTTAAACCATATTTCAATCACAATATAAGAAATTATTAAATGAAATAATAAAGATGGTCTGAAGTCCTAAGCTAATTGTCTTCATATAAATGAATCATGACAATTTACGGTAGCACTTTATTTTACAGTCCTGTTCCTTATGTACATGTACTTATTATAGTAATTACAATAACTATGTAATAACTAGGTACTAACCCTGAACCTACCCCTAAACCTACCCCTACCCATGTAGTTACCTTGTATTACCAGAACTTTCCTAGATAAATACACTGCAAGTACACTATAAGTACATGTTAGTACACGTACTGTAAAATAAAGTACAACCGAATTTACATTAAGGTTCCATTTGTTAACATTACATTAGTTAACAAACTAATAATAATAATAATTAAAAAAAATACTTATATGGCATTTATTAATCTTAGGTCATGTTGATTCCAATAACTGCATTACTAAAATGAATGCATAAAATACTTAACAATCGGAACCTTATTGTAAAGTTTTACCAAATTAATCATAAACTTTACCTTAACTTAATTTCTAATTAACTATGCATTTTCATTTAATTGGAATTAGCACTTTTTTTCAAAGCTCGCTAAAGTATGTAGAAATGACTTTAAGTATAAATAAATTAACCAATTAATAAATACATAAATGTAGAAATAAATAAATAAATAATGAAATAAAAGCCTAAATAAATAAATACATTTAGAAATGACTTAACTACTAATAAAACAATAAATACATAAAATAATCAATCAATAAATGTAGAAATACATAAATGCAGATATGCATAAATGAAAGAATAAATTATTTTGTCAACTGTCATTTTTAATTGTGCTAATTTTGTACCATTTGTGTTACACTACATTAATTTCAACATTTATTTATGTATTCCACATTTATTAATGCATTTCTATATTTCTGAAAGGTAGCCTGTCCAAATCGCTCTCAATGCAGGATTTGTTAAACAGGATTGCTATGGTGTTTTTTTTTTAAGTAACATTACTAAAAAAAAAATTGTTTAATAGCAAATTATATAGATCATGCACCAAGCAGACCTGTTTTGTTTGAAACATGTAGTCAATGTTTTAGTTAATCTCAGTGCTGATATGGATACACTTCGATCCAGCTGTGTATCTTTTTCTTTTGGATGTAATCGAGGCACACATCCTTTTTTCAAAACATTTAACTGACGCAATGTTTATAAATTACATTATCCCATGCTGTGCCATCCTACGACAAATTGTTCTCTCGCACACTCCAAATAAATTAGCTATATCTCCAGCGCTGTGTCCCAAACAGGAGGTCTGCCTTGACGCAAATCATTAGCAATGGTACTTTAAAAACCTGCTGTATTTAACAGATGAAGTACAACTGTAACGTTAACGATCCTGTTCAATGAACCCTGTATTAAGAGAGTTTTGGACCGCCTACCTTATTGACATACAGACACATAATTAATAAATGTAGAAATGCACAAATAAATGTAAAATAAATAAATATAGAAATAAATACATAAATGTAGAAATAAATGTGGTATAACACAAATGGTACAAAATAGCACAATTAAAAATAAACTTTTTTATTTTTATTTATTCATTCACTTATGCATATCTGCAGTTATTTATTTTAACATTAAAATAATTATTTATTTCTTCATTTATATATTTCTGCATTATTTATTTCAGCATTTATTTCTTCGTTCATTTATGTATTTCTTCATTTATTTCTTCATTCATTTATGCATTTATGTATTTATACATGAGTCATTTCTACATTTATTTATTTTAGCAATTAATTATTTATTTTTTGTATGTATTTCTGCATTTATTTATTTATTTATTATTTATATAAATATAAATATTTAAAAATATTTATAAATAAATATAAATTTATTATTATTTATTATTTATTACTTAAGTAATTTCTCGTCCTCCATACTAAAGAGTATTTCTTTTCACATAGGAATACATGAAGATTCCCAGTTGCAGTTGCTTGTACCATCTGTAAGTACACAATTTGAGATCTGCCACCTTTGAGTCGATTACCCAAGCCATAATGTCATGTGGTTAATCACAAGAATGTGCACGGTCGCTTAGCTAACAACTATCCTGACCTGTGATGTGAAAGCCAGCAGACAGAGAAAAAATTTAGTTAATATCTTGTTTTAATAAGCCCAATCATGTGTTGATTTATTAATCTTGCTCCCTGGACATTTAGAAAGTTCAGGTTCAGTCATGTTTCTAGCAGTTTCAATGAATCATGTCTTGGACTAGTTTTGATTCCTAAAAGGAAAGTTGGATTTCTCACAATTTGAGCCCTTTGAAATCGTCCGACAGAGAGAAGGAAATTCGGAAGGAGATAATATGGGGCAGCAGCATCCGGGAATGTTGTGCTGGTTTCTCAAAGACACACCCACTTGTTTTCAGTGGTACAGCTAAGCTCTCACTCCCTGAAGTGGAGACACTTGAAACACTAAGAGTGACAGAAACTTCACATAAGCCAGGAGGGCTCCCTCTCTCACGCCTCACCCAGAGGCCGTTCCACTGTTCTCCTGGGTCACAGGCCACCCTGCGTGGGAGCGCAGCGTTACTGTCACAGGTAGAGATTAGAGAGGTGATAGTCCATGATCCCTCGACTTAAAAAAAGAGGAGGATAAAAGAATGAAAGTTGGGATACGCGGGGGGCTCTCGTCCTCTCTGTGGCGAGCCGTAATTGTTTCGCTTCGCTCCCAGTCACAGGTGCCACCCAGCAGTACCACAACCATGTAATCCCCCCAAATCCAGCCTCTTCCGACGAGTGCTAACCAGGAATTTTCTAGCAGGGTCAATGGATTAGATGCAATTCACGGACATGGCTTGGCTTGAGAGGCAGAATTAGAGGAAGAAGTGACAGAGATGGAAGTATGGAGGGAGGGAGGGAGGAAAGAAAGAAAGAAAGAAGGAAAGAAAGAAAGAAAAGAAAGAAAGAAAGAAAGCCAGTCTAAATGAAAGAGGGACAGCGTTATATTAAAATGAGCTTGCCAGGTGGTCCCCCGAAAAGTGGACACAGTGTGTCGAGTAATCTGAAAAGACCCAGCTTCTCTCGCCGCTCATTGGCTCCCGCTTTAAAAAGCGAGAAAATAAGAGCACCAACGATGGGGGGTGGAGGTAGGGTTTGGAGGTTGCACTGATGTGCTCTATTGAGGTCTCAGTGAAATGTCTGTCAGGCTTGGTTTACCACAATCACAGCAGTGATTAGACTTCTTTTGATGATAGGTTTAGTTTTCTGGCCATTGGATAGAAAGAGGGGAAGGGTAAAGGCTGGGGGAGGTGCGGGTGGGATGGGCAGAAGGAACAGGGAGGGGGAACCGGGACAGCATATTAATGTCCCACACTGGGAGGGACCTCCTACGTAATTTCCCAGCGGGTCGAAGGGGTCAGGTTTGTATTTAGTTAGTGGTAATGATCTCGTTAGGGATCTGAATGGACCACCGTCTAAGCCTTTTCAGGCCAGCGAGCGTGCCTGTCCGCTGCCCCTCCCCCAGCCGCCGCTGTGTGGGCTTCCACAGCCCCTGAACTGTGATTAATAGACTTCCAGGGCTTAATAACTTGCAAAACAGCATTAAACAAGAGACGGCCTGGGACAATCGGCCCAGGGGAGCCCGGGAAGGCCGGCGGAGGGGGTGGGCCGTAAACAGGGACGGCAACAATCGCCAGTGCCTGGAATTAACTGAGACGGCAACGGAGAGCACAATACTACAGCTGGCCACTGGCGAGATGCCAAACTCCTTTGCAGCTTCCAGGTGGCCTGAGCCCAGCCCAGACCGAATCTTTTCAGTTTTGTAAGTGTTAAAAGATAGAGAACGGGGAGGGAGTATGTGTTTGTGTGTGTGTGCGCGGGGTTGGACGGACAGTGAGAGGAAGCCATTGAGCAGGGACAAGAAAGAGAGTAAAGAGCAGAGAGTGATAAGCAGATAATAGGCAACACATTCAATGGAACAAGTAATCCTTGACATGTCAAAGCCCAAATATGAGCATGCTTTGTTTTTGCAATTCGCTTCGCCCACAACACTAAAGTGGGAAAAATGGGAATGGTGACCCATACATACACAAACACACACAAACAACCCCCCTCCGCTGCCCCACATATCTTCCAGCCCCTGCGCTCTCTGTTCCCACCCTTGTGCTCTCTTGTCTAAATACAAATGTGCTCAGCATGGCGGCTTGTTCAGTCCACCCTCTCTTCATGTAATGTAGCGTTTCCTTTCTTTTGGCCGTGGGTGTGCATTTTATGCCAATATATGTCTGCTTTTTGTACCAAAGTTTCCCTGCACCTCCAAAGAAGCCATTTTAATGAAGCAAGGCAACTACATAACTTATTTGAGGGATTTTTCATGCCAAAATGCCTTAAGTAAACATTTAACAAGTCTTACTTCATTTTGATATCTGAGTTAGCATTTCACGTTACACATGTATAAGCATGTTTTGAATACCGGGAGGTGTAACAATGCATTCAATTTTAAAAAAAAGTATCGAATTGATAATATAAATGTGAAAATTATGCAAAGAAAGTTTCATACATCTAACCTCTGCTTAACATATGCATACGCACATACATCTATAGGAGCAATGTTTGTATTGGTTTGATGGATGTGTCTCTTTGTGTAAAGGCACTGATTGTGCTCCATACTGAGAACATGTGGCCTCTGCGAGCGGGGACACAAGGATGGGTGGCGGAGCAGCATTCGTCTCACATAGAAGCTTATAATCAGAGCATCAATTAACCAGGACTGCTAAATGGCCATTGGCAGGGAACACATAAATCGTGCAGCATGTGCTCAATTATCACCAATCATGAGACAATTCCGAAGGTATCTGCTTAGAATAAGAACAGGTTATTTTTCCCCAACAATTTATCACTAATCTGTCATCTGCCGCCATTTTTACCCAAACAAAGCCAACAGCTGGGAATTGTAGTAAGACTACAATACTATTAACATTTTTAATTTATTTGTGTCTGTATCTAAGAATTATTGCATAAAAAATGCTATCAGTTTTAGACCATTTTTTGTATGTCCTAAGTCTAAAACCACATCGAGTCTTGGTTTTTAGAACATTTTAGAAAATGGAAAATTACTCTGATATTGAACATAAAAAGCATTTAATCCATCTCTATTTCTAGGTCGGTAAGCAAATTTGCAATCTTGACCATATTCACCCCTTTGCTAGAAAATAATAATAATAAAATAAAATTCATGCTTCCAGCGAAGCACTTAAGGAACATAACATAGATCATCAGATTTTGATCTTGCAAGCCTTAGTGCATGTGTGGAATACATTACATACAAAATAAGAAATTAATGCAATGCTATTTTTTTATTCATATGTTATCATGCAGCAGTATTTTAAATGCATGCAATTAAAAGTCATGTCATATTTAGATTAAATAGGACATTCTAAACCTACTATTACAAAAGTGAAATTATGGGGGGAAAACCCCTCTTCCAGCCACTTTCACAAATGTCTTAAGATGTTTGACTTTCTTTCTACTGTTCGTCAGAGCTGCATCTACGTTAAAGATGACTGACAAAAGGTATTTAGTCCAGTTCTAATCTGTTTTCCCATCAGACAAGGAGTTCATTGTCTCAGCACAAACTGCAATGAGTCCATTTCTATTTTAGAAATATCTGCTCAAACCATTCATGCAGAAAATACATAAAAGTGAAATGCGAACAAGTGTGTGCGAAGAGAATGAGTGTGTTAGTGTTGTTTTCGGCGGAACTTAGAGAGAGTTCAAAAGTGTCTAAGTGCTTTGCAGTTCTTCACTTTTTTTCTTGCGTCATCTCGCTCCTCCTCATTCCCTCTTTTTCCCATCCCAAAAAACCTTTTTGTGTCTTCTTTGTGTCTCTTCTTCTCTTTTTTGACCTTTCTCAGTTCCCTCTTCCCACCCTTTCTCTCAGCTTCTCCCAGCTGTCGCTGGCTTGGCCTCTATCGTAGTGTGGGGGTCTGGGAGGGCCGGTACGGGTGGGCTCCTCTGCAGTGCTAAGCCCCTGACTCCATGCTTAGCCCTGCCATGAATAATGGATTGAAAAAATACATTTATCTTTTAATAGCCATGGCCTCCCCCACGGCCCCCTTTGGCTACTCCCACTCTGTTAGGCTGACACTAGAGGCTGAGGTTCACACTCGTCAATTGTCTCCTGTCTGTTTGAAGCGGTCGCTTCTTAGTGTCCTAGAGAAGTTTAATCAGGCTTGATTTGATCTGCCAGCGATATACTTATTCCTTTTTCTGTACTAAATGGGAATTATGAAACAGTCGTTATTCTTTTTTTTCTTTTTTTTTTAAATGTTTGTTCTTTGCAGCCATCATTTCTAATGCAGTAGAAAAATATTTTTTTCAATATATAATGCATATATTCTCAAGAATGTTGAACTCACCAAGAAAAGCTAACGAGTGACCACTCTGTCCTGAAATTTTGTCTGCATTATATTTACATGATCAATGAAATTATCGTAGCCTCAGTTATGTTTTTTTGTTTTGTTTTGTTTTGTTTTTTGACACAGTACTGCATGTTCTCAATGGTCAAATCACAACATCTTAAGGAAGGCAAATATCCTTGAAAATAAAGCACCTAATGCTATTAAAATATAAATAAAAAATAAATTTTCCTCTAATATTACTGTTTTTAGTATTATGATTAAGGACTTTAGAATTATAGATAATTGTGTTACTATAATAATAATTATTAATTATTATTATTATGGTATATGCATTTTGAAAACATTTCAAGCTAAAATGTTTCAATGTAAGTACGTTATAATAAGAGATAGAAAAAAGCCATACATTTTTTTTGTCTTAGTGTACTCATCATACAATTCCTAGAGATGGGAAGAAGCACCATACACCAAGAGGGAGAGAGAGACTATTTGTGCAGCCAAATGAAGTATTTGCAACACAAATAAAGGAGAGATACTTCAGCGGATCATTTCCCCTCACTCTTAATAAAGTGCCTTTGAATCTCATCTCAACCAGCCTCTCAGGCCCCTCTCTCTAATACACCAATAACTCGGCTTACTTTGTTTAAACGGGACGAGGAAGATTTGGGAGTGGAAGAATACATCTCCTCTTTCATCCTCTCATCTACATGTAATCCATGGCCTTAGTGACAACAGCCAGTCTAAAGCAAAATTGTGTGCACTGTGATCGTAAGACTTTTTTTCTGTTCTATATTATATTATTATACTATTATATGATTTTCATTTTAAAATGTGAAGATACAGAAGAACATGTTTCACGGTTAGTTATTTCATTTCTTTAATGTCTGGTGTTGGTGGCAGTGATGAAAGCAAACTAAGCCGGAATACCTTTACTGCTGTTCCACATCTAAACTGAATGTGAATTAATTTACTTGACATGTTCATTTTGAAACATTTACATTTATATTGATTATGTTTGGAATATGAAACGATTAACACAGTACGATTCAAAAACACCCAGTGTGCCAAAAATGATTATTTGTTATTCTTTAATGTTGTTTCCCTAAATACATATCATTTGTTCCTTAGATTGATCTACGCTAATTATGATCACCACAGGATCAGGAGAGGATCCTGAAACACGTCCAGCTACAGTCTGTCTGCGTGTAATATGATATTACTGAAAATGAGTTCTGCATTCAAATCATTTTCTTTTAGTCTCAAGGAAAATGCATTTAATTACTAGGCTCGGAAATCTTTAAGTAACATTTTCTTCTTTTTACTTTTTTTTTTTTTTAGCAGAAATTAAAAATTTATTATATAAACTATTGTCAGTTTTTCATTTATGATTAAAAATTAAATAAGTCAGTATAAAGTAATAAATGAAAGAAAGAAAGAGAAAGAAAGTGATTCAAAGTAAATCCTGCACCAAAGTAATTGTAGCAAATGTACTTAAAAAAAAAAAAAAAAAAAAAAAAAACATTTGGTTTGAAATGACATATCACACCCCCCCCCCCTCCACTGGGAATTTTAAGTCATCAAAATTGAGTTACTCTTTAAAAGAAATACAACTGTAT
Source organism: Carassius auratus (assembly GCF_003368295.1). Lineage (NCBI taxonomy): Eukaryota > Metazoa > Chordata > Actinopteri > Cypriniformes > Cyprinidae > Carassius > Carassius auratus. The sequence goes on from NC_039259.1 coordinate 3,332,617, forward strand.
CCTGTATCAGTCCTTCACCGTGCTCTAGTCATTTCCCCACTTGCGATCGAATAAACAGCATCGTATAAACCCTTATCACCCCACTCTTTGTGGCCATCCCTGCAGTGGGAGGAGCTGTACACTGGCCAGGGCCTCCTCTGCACTGCTTTCTGGGGTTCGAGGAGCAAAAAGAGACACGGAGAGGAGACTGAAAGCCTCATTTATCATCACTTGTGTGGGCAGTGTTGCCAAGGCAACACTCAGGCTGGCAAATGCCACTGCGTGGAATACTAATGAGGCACTTGGCAGAGCTGCTGGCGGCTGCACAGAGCTACGGCGCACGGAGGACACTGCTGTCACTCTGCTCCAGGAACCCTTACAGCTGAGGTAAACAGTCAAAAGGGAAATCAATTAAGGGCCTTCCACAGGGCTTGGCAAGTGTGCTAATCTGCAAAGCCACGTTTAAAATAACGCTCCAATCTGCCTGCAGTACCCTCCAACTTCTGGCGCGAATAAACCAGAGGAAAAACAAAAACAAACATGTGAGACAGAACAAGGAAGTTCAACTTCAGTCAGCTCTAGCAGCATACAGTATCAGATATTGTGATTTACCTCGGACCAGGAGTTTATGCTTGTTACCTACTCATAAAACATCAGCGCTGAACGTATAACTCTATCATCAACCTAGTCCACTTAATACAGGAATTACTTTACAAATAAATTAATTATATTTCTAAGTCAGAGATTAATGCTGCACTTAATCTAATATTATTATGCTATCTAATATGTAGCGTATTATAAAATATGTTGTATTTTTTAAACCTATAGGTTTGAGCAAATTTAACAAAAAAGGTGCTAATAATGCTGGACTGAGACTGATATTATAATGTAATAACATTTAGTGTAATCAAAAGATCAGATGGCACTGTTTCATCACTGTTGATCATACTGTAAACTGTATTCTTGGTAACACTTAACAACAAGGTCTTATTAATTGACATGAGTTAATGCCTAAAAAAGATTGTTGTTCATGTCAAACAAGGTCCATTAAATAATATTAACAGATTAGTAAATGTTTAAATTAAATCTAATGATAACAATTTTAATGTTAACTAATCTTAATGTTAATTAATGTACTTAAGTAATGTTAGCAAATGGAACCTTAATTTAAAGTGTTATATATATATATATATATATATATATATATATATATATATATATATATATATATATATATTAGTGCTGTCAATCGATTAAAAAAAATTAACTAATTAATCGCACAATTTTTTAAAATTAATCGCGATTAATCGCGATTAATCGCAATTAAAAGACTGAAACTTTTTGGATATGTAAATGTAAAATGTAAATAATTAATGTAAACTCAAGACAAAGAAACTATTTAAATTCAAAATATGATTGTTTATTGGAATTTTTGTTTAACTTGTAACACAGATTTTCTCATGTAAACAACATACCTGCAATAAACCATCAATATCCTCCAAATTAACTGTTGGCTTGAAAGCCATATTTATTACAGAAATAAAAACACAGGCATGTAAGTACCATTTGAATTTCAAAACAATCAATGCCAATAAAAAACAAAAATGATTTCCATGTTGAATTCTAAGTGGAATGCAAAAAAATTCCAAAGTATAGTCATTGCCAGTGCTTTAAGTGGGCCAGTACGCACCAGTACTCAGTACCGCCACTTCCAAATATAGCTCTTGAGTGTACCGCCACCTCTCCGTGCGCCCAGAACGTGCTTGTAGCGTACCGGTACGCTCATTTGGACATCTGTTTTAATAGAGGTTTTAATCTTTTACCTGCACTGCCGATTTTCAGAGCGCCCTTCACAATGCAAGCTTCCTAATTCATCCCACCCAGAGCAGTAACTACATTACCCATTCACCCTTAAGTTATACAAGTGAATAGCGCATGTGTCGCTTTTCCCACTGTTAAGTGTCAACAACTCAACGTGGCCGGAGAAGGTGTGTGAAACTCGTTGTGAGTTATACTAAAGCAAAATCTTGAGTATTTATTGTCTGATAAACATTAAAAACTGTCTGCGGAGGTTGAGTCGTCCTGCAGCCCCCGCTGGCTGTTCATTGGCTGCAGCATCTTTTTTCTAAGTTCTAAAAAAAATACCGTAGACGGCAAGGCACAAATTTAGATATTCATTTATCTAATTAATCTATAGCCTATGCACAAAGACAATATGATCTTTTTGTCCCCTTTTTGTTTTAAAGCTTGATGAAGAGAGAGAGCGCAAGTTGCTGCAGCTGCGAGGAGGACAGTGATGCACGCGCACAGGAGTGATTGACAGTTCGCGGCACTGTGTACAAAAAATACTCCGGTACACAATTATTTCGTTATTTCGTTTAAGCTTATTAACGTAAGCGTTACAGAAATGTCTGATTTACGCACTGTTACAGTCATTGTTGTTGTTTTTTTAAACAATGACATTTGAGTTCATGATTTTAATGTTGCTGTTTCTTGTGGCAGACTAAATGAAGAGTAATGTTTCTTGTGGCAGACTGAAGAGTAATCCGGCAGAGTTTTATACTGAAACTTTCCGTCTAAAAGTCCTTCCTTGGTCTTATCCATATTTATTTGCACGTTGAACACACATAGGCCACAACTGGAAATAAAAAAAACTGCAACCGCGTTAATTGCGTTATTTTTTTTTAACGCGTTAAATATTTCAAATTAATCGAATGCGTTAACGCGCTAATTTTGACAGCACTAATATATATATATATATATATATTTGTACAAAACAAACACACACACACACACCGACACACACACACACAGCATTATAGACCTTTAAACACATACTAATACAAACCCTTTAAATACTTCAGACTGTGACTGCCTTCTCGCAGCATGGCCTACAATATGATGCCTGGTAAAGAAGTGAACTGCGGGTAAATACAGCCACTAAAACCTTCTGTCAACGCCTTGGTTTTAATAAGACTGCTCATTTCCACCTAACAGATTAGTATGGTATCTCCCCTCTCGTCTCTCTTTTCCTACAAGAAATGGTGCAGGGGATAAATTAAGCTGGAGCATGTCTTTTCTCTTCTCTCTGCGCTACTTTATTGATTCAGGTACTTTGATCAAGCAGAACCTAATCAATTCTTCAGCGGTGAGACGTGGGCAAAATCATTTCCCCGACAAACCCCTTCAAATGACTTGTCATTAATTTGCCTCTTTACTGGCACTTGTTTGCTCAGAAAACGAGATGCGTTTGGCTTTCTCTGTCTATTAGCAGGGGTTGTGCTCTTTGGGGGATTTTCATGGGCTGCTAAGCGTCAGGGAGGGCACAAGGAAGGATTGGATACACCATGTTTGCTCATCCTTACCGAGTCACTTATTAGCGCTAATTGGGTGGGACAGTTCAAACAAGCACAGCAAAGTGGGGTGTCACACAAGCGTGACATGGGTGCAAACAGGCACAGTGGTGGCATTGGTGCTGTATGGTGGTGGGGGTTACGCTGCCCACCGCTCCGGTCAAATGACCATGCTCTCTTCTGCCAACCTCCAAAGTGCTGTTCCACTGGGTCCAAGCCTGGCGGTTCTCAATTGGCATCAATGGTTCCATAAAGAACCCATGGAACCTCAAAAGGTCCTTTAGATGAACTAATGTTTTTTTTTGAAGAACTGTTCATCCAAAAGTTCTTTGGGGAACCAAAAAAAGTTAATCTATTGCATTGCTGTGAAAACACCATGTTGAAAACTTAATTTTTTAAGAGTATAAAGTCCCTCGTGTAAAATTTTCAGCTCTTCATCTCTTCATTTCTGAAAAAGGACAAGCACACGGGCACATACAAAAAAAAAAATAACATGGCTGCCCATAACAAATAGTGCTTGGACAGCTGATAGAAGAAAGTGCACCAACAGGCACGGACCATCCATCAGGAACATTAATTCACGGCCAATAAAGGGTCTCAACAGCCAGGTGATGTTACACAGCCCCCCCGGCCCCTGGGAACCTTATGCTAATGAAAAATCACACCATCTCACTGTCAACACCAAGACCCTTTCTCCCCCATAGTACTGTTTAGGATGTGTTTTGGCTAAAAGATGCTAATTTCCAGGGATTATTTACCTCCATAATAGCTGCAATTATATTCCATGCTAACCGATTTAAAGTATAAGCACCAATTAGTAACTGGTCATTATCTTGAGCATTTGAAACTCGCAGTGAAGTAATAGGCTGACATTTCCTAGCCTGTGCAGGGGAATTGCTGTAGTGCCTCTATAATTAGAGCCTGTTTACCTTCAGTCTCCAGAAGATGATATAAAATCACAGTTCTATCATTCCGCATGATGCCAAAAGCCAAAATCCCACGAAGGATAACTTGTCAAATAAAGTAAAGTGGAGTTTCAATTCTTTAAGTAGATTGTTTTAACGAGTCCTGTATTCTCTTCTGTTGAATCGGGGTAATTGGTGTAATTATGCACAGTACATGCATGGCTAGAATAAAGGCAGAATCAGAACTGGTAATAAATAAATAAATAAATATATATATATATATATATATTATTATACATAATATTATACATCTATTCGGCCATTTTTGTCACATTTAGGAAATCAGTGGGATTTAATTGTTTTTATTTATTTTTTTCTTTTATAACATAAAAAAATAATAATTTTGCTCGACTACCCATGTTAAATACGAGCTGTTCTGTGTTTTACTGCCGTCTACAGCTTTCACCACGGTAGCGGGGTGGAGTGCCTCCATCTCCCAATAAATCAAGACAATAGATTGGGTCTTGCTAATGGATGTTTAACAAAACCCCCTCATTTCAAACAGTTTGACCCCATGTCCCTAAACACAATGTGAAAACTCCCCCTGGATTACCGCTGACCCCAGGGGCAGGCAGGCCACACAGGCGCTAATAGAAGCGACTACTGCTGTCTTGGAGCAGTGGCTCTGGGAGGACGCTCAGAGGGAAGAGCACCTAGTATGCATGAGCAAGATTTGTATGCATGTGCGTGTGTGCTAGAGAGATACATGACAGTGGGTTGGGACAGGTCACTGTAAAGACTTCTTAATGGATCGTCATTGACACCCACTAAAGCTGCGCTGCGTCTGGGTGCTTTTTAATTAGGCTTTGTGTTCCCACCGCTGAACTGCCCACATGAATACGAGGACATATTTACAGCACAACAAGCCTTGTCGCCCATGTCTTCACTCACGCTATCCTTTTTATGGCATGCCTGCTCGTGTATAGCTAACCTACAATCCGACAAATTCATCCTTCAGCAGCCATCATGCTGCACATCTCTCACCCTTGAGATAAAATTGCCTTTCATATTCCAAGATCAAAACAATTATTTTGCTTAAAAACAAGTCCATTCTGTTAGAAGTGGCCCCATTGAGAACATGAATACACCCATCAAAGTGGGGAGAGGAGAAACTAGTTTTCATAAGCGGAAAGATGCAGATTGAGGTGGGAGCAGTCAGACAGGAATGCAGATTTTATTTTCTTAGTAACTGACCTTGATCTGACAATCAGGGGGGTCAAAGACTCTTCAGTCATCATTGTAGCACCCAATAGAATGATAATGAATTGCCGTGCTGCATATTAAAATGAGGCTTTTCAGTGCCGCCGTCTGAACTGTTTCGGCACGTCGAGTATCTCTGGCTGGAAGATGAGAGAGATCCGGTTGTAAAACCAGGCTGAGCGAGGGAGGTTGGAGCCGTTCCACTCTGTTCCAGCAGGGTGGGTATTTTCCTCCTTTTTTCTCGCTCCCACCGCCGTGGCGCTCCGCGAATGAAAGAGGTGGTAAATAAAAATTTCTCTCAAATGTGGGCTGCGTGACATTGTGCTGTTTTGGGGAGCACAATGGGTCCTTTCAGAGCCAGGCGAGAGCCAAGCCGTTTCCGCTGGCCCGGACGTGTTTGAGTATTTATCTGTGGTTTTGTTTTGTGGACAGCTGCAGGCCTTGTTTGTCTTGGCCTGTTTTTGATTGCTTAGCACGCTTGAAGAGGCCACGAGTCACAATTGTTTCAAAACAGAGTCTGGCATTGTAAGTGCTGGGACTGCTGTAGTGGTTGCTATCTCCAAAATCCAAACAGAAAGTGTAAAAGGAACAAATGTGATTCTGAAAGGAGAGCGAGAAAAAGAAGAGATTATTTCAGCGTCGCAGCCAAAAACCTAGACACATTCTGTCCCAGGAATATTACTAAACACCAACACAAATGTATAAGGTCACAGTAGAAGAATATACTTACTATTTGTAAATGCTGAATTTTTAGCTGTGTAATAACTATGCAAAATAGGTATTTCGATTTGTAATTTTAATGTTGTTAGCAGTCAATAATGGATCCCGGTGATGGCACATATTTTCAGAAAGGTTTCTTCATTCATAGTGGTGATTTCACGAGTGTGTAGTTCAAGAGCTCTTAACCCTCATTCTCCAAAAATAACACTAAGCCTTTAATAGCCGAATATTACCATTATTACAGTAATAGTAATAATATAATATTAATAATACTATACAATAATATTATAATTATTTTTTTTGGTAACTATTATGCATATGTTATTAGAATTAATAGATAAAAATAAATCAGTACTTAAACATTTTTGTTAGGGGTAAGGGGTAGCACGTTTGATTTTTGAAATATATTTAATTGCAATGTATTTAAATGACAAAATCATAATATCAAAATAATTAAATGTAAAGTGAATAATTAAATAAATCCGTACTTGAAATTATATGTCTAGTAGAAGCACATTTGCTTTTTTACATTTTTTAAAATTGCAATTATATTTAAACAATCTAAATAAAAATAAAGTCAGAAAAATAATTATTTAATTTCAACTGGCTAATCATTTTAAAAACACTGAAGCAATGCATGATCCATTTCTGCAATAATAAGGAAAAATCCAAACAAAAGCAAAACCGATTTGCTCACATAAGATCACATCTGCTTCCACTCTTCACACTGAAATATCTGTGCAAAGACATCCAGAGAGCTGCTATTTTTTAACACCTCTCTAGTAAGAGTGCTTTCATTCAGCGCCTCAGACAGTAAGCTCTGATGATATATCAGAGTGAGAGAGACCGAGTACGAGAGACAGAAAGCTGTCTGGCTTGTTGAACTCTACAAACCTGGTGCAAGCATCTTAGCACTGAGCTTTCTGCCTTTGTCACAAATTTTACATGGTCGCAGCTGGGATGAAAAAAAAAAAATGAATGTAGAGAAATATATCAGCGGACAACATCTGCAGATGGTGATTAGCATTAGGAAATTGCCTCCTTGAATGAAATTGGAATGTCGACTGTCAATTTCCTTTTATGCTCGCGACTCCTTTTTTTGGAAAGCTAGAGGGCACTGCTTTGTCCTTAATTGGTTACAATTTAGATAAAGAAAAAAATCCCCCCTTAACAACCACCTAACATGCATGCACACACACACACACACACACACACACACATGCGCACGCGCTCACATACAGTTGTGATGTATTATTAGAACACAAAAAGGAGACCATTAATTGTGTTGACTAGGAAGGCCTTTATTTGGCTAAGGGATTTGCGTAACTTTCTTCTTTCTCTCTTCTGTTTGGAGGTTTCTTCTTTTTCTGGGTGTTATCAAGATGTTTGGCTCTAATTTTACACTGAGTGCGAAGCGGCTGCTTTGTAAGGCAGTATTATCTTCAGTCTTCAGCTCTGGGTATGTCTCTCTCTTCCAGCTGATGAGGCACAGCTTAATTGGGCCTGTGCTTTAAAGTCTGTAGGGCTCTCCACAGCTCACAGAGCTGCATTCATGCTCTGCCCATTTACCTCGAGTGTGTGCTAGATGAAGATATTTTATTTACATTTATAATCCAAATCAAAAGCCACAAAACACAGAGGGATTGCAGTCTTCTTTACATTTTACAGAGAACTCAGTAAGGGAATAATAATAATAATAATAATAATAATAATAATAATAATAATAATAATAATAATCAGAGCTTTAGACTAACTCATTTTACTAGGAGCACTGTAGCCCCCGACTGAAATTTTTAGGAGTGCAAGCAGAACATTTAGGGGCGAACCTTAAATCAGCCTGCAATGCAATCATTCACATATTTTCCTGATTGTAACTGTATTACTGACAAATGCATAAATAATAAACATAATTAACTCATAGAGATTACAATGTGCAGTATTCTTTTAATTACAGAGATATATGACAAACATATATATGATTAAATTACTATGGTTTTGCATTAATAAGTGCAGTTAATAATAATATTACATATATTATATTCTTGTTTATTTCATATTTATACACATTTGACAGTAAAACTCTAAGCTTGAGTTGGGAAGCTTAAAAAAATAAATTATTTCTACTGCACTGACCAACCACGATTCAATCAGTGATTACGTGATTTAATCGCAAACTGAAAACATTTTTTTGTATCATTGTATCATTTTAAAATATAAAGGAAAAAATATAAACGAATGACTAATAAGCCAATAACTGCTCCTCTGCTGCCATCTACAAGTTATAATGATGATTTGCTGTTTATATTTTTTTATTTTAGTGTTTGTTTACCACAGTATATTTCGGTCATCCCATTGAAAATAACATTCAAATTGGATCATTTAGGAGCTTTAAAATGCTGGTTGTGAAATGCTTGTAAGTCGTTAAAAATTTCTTGAATTTTTCTCTCAAAAGGTTGAACAAACCCTGAAATGAATGTAATAACATTTGAGTATGTCTTCCACAACACCATGGTTATAATTAGCATTACTGCATGGATCTCACAGCGATCTACTGAAAGTGTCGCAAGCTCAACTTTTGTTTATGACTAAGGCTGTTCTGAGCTCAGACTCGTTTGTTTGCGTCACATTGCGAGCTGATAAATGGTCCACTCTATGCAGCTCAAACGAGTAGCAGGATTTTCTTACACTTTTGTTTTATTTGCTGTGTTATGTTTCTCATATGTAACAGAAATGGCAGCACAATTTGAACAATGTGGTGGACTACAAAATACGACCATTTGGTCGCAGACTGGAGCCATGATAATAATAATAATAATAATAATAATAATAATAATAATAATAATAATAACAGAGCAACTGGCTAATAAATGTTCATAAAATATTCATATTCAACTTGTACATTATGTTAAGGGGGACAACATTTCTGTCACACATTTGAGGCATTCGGCCAATCACGACACACTGGATAGTTGGCCAATAAGAGCACATCTCAATTTTTCAGACCCATAAGCCTTATAAAAATCGATGTGTTTCAGAAGGCAAAACAATAGAGGAGAAACAATAATCTCCATTATATGGAAAATTATGTTTAAATATATATTAAATACATTTTTCAATTAAGTTTACATTTGAAAAAAAATGCATTAAACAAAAATAAAATTGTTACTAAAGCTAAAGCTCAGTAAATGTTTATTTTCCTGAAATGTATTAAATATATTGTATATTACATTTTAAGTTCTTACATATATTACAGCTGTAATTATTATTGTCATTATTTGATGGCCTTGCAATATAATGCAATATAAAGAGTATACAATATTAATTTCAATATTGATTTTATAAAATTAAGACTGTCTATTAATTAAAAAATGTGTAGTTTTAATTTGTTAACATTACTTAATGCATTAGCTAACATGAACTATCAGCAAAACATTTACATTTATTAACATTTGTTAATGGTAGTTAAAAAAAAATTTAATTGTTTATTGTTATTTTACAGTGCACAGACAACAACTAATTAAAAAAAAAAAAATGCATTAGTAAATGCAGAAATTAACATAAACTTAGATTTAAAATTGAAGTTTTGTTCATTTTTGTCCATCATAACCAATGTTAATAAATGAAATCTTAAAGTGTTACCAAAACAATACATTATGTGCTTGATTATTACGATTAAAAAAAAGAATTGCCACATATAGTTGCCGAGAAAAGCACCTAAATTAAGATAATTTTTTTACACAGAATTTATTTCTACAATTAATTGCAATAATATCATTAATTGTTAATGATAGCAGCAAACCTAACAATAACAAAATTATACATTGGCAAATGAACATTTAAGGCATTATATATGCATGTATAAGAAAATTATATATATATATATATATATATTAAAACAAAGAAATCCATCATTAAGAATTAAGTCACAGAGGTCAATGCATGAGAACGGTATAATGATTCTCTGCCAGTGGAATATTCGTACTGCTCCCAAGACCTTCCAAGTGCTAATGGGAGACTACAAACAATGCCAACAACAATAACAGCTCTCCTTTCCTTCTCTCTTGTACAGGCAGGATTTACAGGGCACCCAGATGTGTCACAATAAGGTTTTAATGCTGGAGCTGTAGATAAGGATAGAGGCTTCTGTAAGCACACACACCAAAATACTCCAGCAATTAGCGTGGCCGTTAAACCCTAGTGCAGCCATTAACCAGGCAAAGATGACGTGTGCGAGACAGTGGAGAGTCTGTTCCTGCTTTCCAAACTCTTGAAGTATATTTGGCTTTCTTTTTATGGCCATATGTGCATGGATATGGAGTGTCTCCGAATGCAGCGATAGTGCGGCACTCCTGCGAGGCTGATGAAATGAGGAAGACTCCCCTTCTCCTCTCATTAGCCAGTGTGCCTCAGCAATGCTGCACATGGGCATAAATGAGGCAGCTATCAGCCACTGCCTTGACGGTCGGCCTTATCTCATTAGGTTCCACATCAAAGTTAATCAGAGATGGGCATGGTAATTGGTGGAGGAGACAATGCCACAGATCGGGGTGGGTGGGGGGTGGGGGTCTTTCTCTAAAACGTGTGTCATCTTGAAACATTGGCAGGGCTGGCAACAGAAGATAGGCCACGGCAGAAGACAGAATGGGAAGAGGGTGAATGAGCAAGCGAGAGAGCGAGAGAGAGAGAGAGAGAGAGAGAGAGAGAGAGAGAGAGAGAGAGAGAGGGGGTAGGGGATAGAGGGAAAGGAGTAACGGCACAGGCATAACAAGCAAGCTGCTCAGAATTAATGAGCTTAGCCAATAAGAATAGAATAACCAATCAGTGTGTGTTGGGCAAATATAATTTAGGAATAATTGCTTGATTGCTTTTCTATCGCGGGCTGATTTGACCACACACAAGAACTGAGAATTAAGATGTCAAGACAAGAATTAATTTGGCATGCGAGGGCACATAAATTCTTTCTCTCCTCTTTCTTGCCTGGCATCGCTAGGTGATGTTAGCGGAGTTGTCTCCCGCTAATGATGAAAACACAGAGCTAGATTGCGCATTCATTTCCTGACTCCATTATCCATAAGGAGTCGCTTCACTAATGCCACAGATGCCCCGATATCATGGAAAAGAGTGTGTATGCTAACACATTTAATTGCTGTTTTTGCATATTCCACTCCAGCCGTGATAGCAAGCCCCGGCTGATTGTGCAGTTTGTTTCTGTATTGATTTCAGCTTATTTCTTTTTCACAAGACGCACAGGCTGTAATTGTGATGTCTGATGGACCCCTCCCCTCCACAACATTGCTCATTTTCCAAGCTCTCACTTTTCTCGCTGGATTGCTAATGTACGACGGCTTAAGAGAGGACTTTATTACTCGCTACCTGCTTTGAGAAATGAGGCGCAACCTCTCTTGACAGTCTCCTTGGAAAAGAGTCTCACGAACTGTTTTGTCTTGTCACAGAGAGGCCGTGGTCACGGGGAGACACGCAGCTTTAACAGCCCGAGAGTCCCAGCCTACATCGTGGACACTCCACTCACCACTAATTGACTGACCAGCATAACACGATTGCTTTATTTTTCGATGACGGCAGAGCACGGTCAGCGTGCAGTTACTTGTTAAATAAAAACGGAGGCTATAATAACCACTATATCTAATGCAAGACTGGGTTTGACATTAGCCTGATCAGTTGGATTGAGTTTGAGCAGCCCCAGTTCAATTTATATTTAAATAGACGGCGTGTCCAAATAGGGGAACGTGCATATGAATATAGCCATATATTTGCTCCCACATGCGTCTGCTACTTAGTTCCAATTAGGCTGAAAACAGTGCTGCTGTGGCAGAGCCCGTGCACAGTGCCTGACTTATCGCAGCTCTGCAGGTTCCACAGCTACGTGTTTATTCATTTCATTCGCCTGTGTGTGTGTGTGTTGACATCAGAGGTGGGCCGAGTAAAAGGGGAATAAATAAGGGGATGAGGTTTGTCAGGTGGGCATTATGACTGCCCTCTGTGTCCCTGCAGTTTCGGCTCAGCAAGTCGCACACAACGCCTACCTTGCTGTCAGCGCACCACACGGCGTTTAGGGACACGGGGCACAAGGTACCTCGGCACTGAACTGCGTGAGGCCTAATTGAGTCACAGCCAATGACTCTATCTCTCCACATCAAGGAATTTGCCAGTGTTCGATTATTTCACTGGGGGATTAAACCTCATTTTCGGGTGTTCCGCATTAACCTATTAGGAAGGCTCATCTGCATTGCTAATGCGGGCAGGGGACAGCTGTCACAGGCGAGGGGAAAAACATGATCGCGCAATCCTTGAGTGAGTGATCCCAGCTCCGATTAGCTGCAGTGAAGTTTGCTGAGCCCAAGTGATAAGACAGACAGAAATTCCCAAGTTGCCAGTAGCTCTGAAAATTATCAGACTGTAGGCAAAGGCAAAATTGTGCCTTGCGGCGCCTGGGCTTCATTCCGGGGACTGCCCAGATTGACATTATTTAAAGCTATGGAAATGTGGCCTGCCTGCCTATCAGACCCATGGTAAAATAAGATTTTCTCCCCTTCGTGTTCTGTTTGTGTACATTTTCAGTATCCTGCCATTCTCGAAAAAGCAATTTGAGAATAATTTAACAATTTTATGATCTAATTCGGATAACACAAATAAACAAATCTCTGTAGCACTAGGATGGATGCTGGGTATAGCACTTTTACGTGTCTAAGGTAAGAAACATACAGTATGCAAGAAGAGTTAGCTACATGCATTGTTTCATTGCCATTACAGCTACAGCTATACATTTCAAAAACTATGCTGCACCTCCATAATATGAGATTGAGACATTCTCAACTTGTGACCATTTTATAATGTTTTATTATATTTAAGATAAATGTACATGCATACAATATTTATATGACTATAAATAAGAAATGCATAGTAAAAAATGGTGTACATAAGTATAGTATAGTGCAGTATAGTTTAGTATAGCTCAAACCTTATTTCTACCCTCAACTACTGCATTGCAGTTTAACTGTCAGACAAAAGCAGATGCAATAATTTTAAATAAATAATAATTAAAACATTTACATAAAAAAGCTCTGAGAGTTTTCAAATGGTTTAAATAAAAAAAGTACATGTACATTTAAATTAGCCTTGGTTAAGGTGATGTACGAACAAAAGGTACCAGAATGACATTTGGATTGTACAGTAGGGTTGTGCCGATAGACGATAGTATCATGTGTCGGCGATAGTCAGAGATATCAGCATAAGCAGATTTCTCTGTCGATAATCAAGATGATATTAGACTAATTTTCCTATTAATGTATTAGATTATAATAAGTATTATTTTTATTACGCGGCTTATTATAACTCGACTATCAAACTGCCAAGCAATTTCACTTCAGCAACGCATTTCACACACACACACACACCGCACGCGTGAGCACAGAAGGATTAGAGCCTGTAGTTGCAGTTGTCCGCTTTGACTCAGATAATTCGTTAAATCCATGAAATGAAAGAGATAGAAAACGAGGAGTTGGTGTCCCACACATTTAATGGCTGCTACACAGCAACGCGCTCTTCTCATTCATGAGAGATTAAATCTTTCTTTGCGTTACAAATAAAGTAAAGACAAAATAATAAGGCGGCAGAGCAAACTTATCATCCACAATGGTTCTCACATAGTCCTTCGCTTAAAGACTGATCACTTAACTTATAAAGCACACTATGTGGTGATGATGTAGAAGGACTGTGAGAACCACCTATGGATAAGTTCGCTCTGCCGCCTTGTTATTATTTTCCCCACTATAATGTGATGCATGCAAAATACATACTTATGGCCATTACAAATAATTTGAACGGCCTATATGGATGTAATATTTTAAACGAGCCCTCACTAACTGAGTGTAATGCCACAGTTATGTTAGAACACATCTCATTCTTGTTTCTGTGGTGGTGCGTCGGTCTCGTCATGAGGTTGCGCGGTCTGGAGCGATGTAAGACTGATGCAGCAGTTCAATTCAACTTTACTCCAAATTGTGATGGCCTAGATTTAAACCACACAATTCTTATATATATATTCATCATTGCAGTTGATCAAATAAATGGACATTACTATATTGGTTTGGTTTACAATCTTTATTTGTCATTGTATTGAGTCAGTGCACGAGCTTAGTTATTTGGCTTAAGGTTAAAACATTAAAACCAGTTAAAATTCCTCTTTGGCTAAAATGTGATTTTATATAAACATTGCAAATTGTTAAAGTTCATTCTGTCTTGAAATTTCAATGACTTAAAATGTTTATTACCGGTTGTGTTGTGGGAATGGACCAGCCTAGTAACAAAGAGATTCAAACAGGAAGTTGTTCTGTTTTATGTGAATTCTAAACGAAATGAGACTATTCCAACTTTGATGTATAAGAAGGGACATAGGAAAATGTGATGTCTTGATCAGTGTGATTTTTGTCTAATAGAATCCTTTTTCATTAACAAAAACTTTTGTATCCTGGTAAAGGTGGTGTGGAATGTTGTCCTCCGTCAGTTTGAGAGGATCATACCCAGTTATGTTGTTTGTGAATCTCCTGTGATGTAATCTACATGGGAATACCATTTTTGGTCTTTTTCCTCTCTAATGAGGTTAGATCACTTTTTATCTTGCGTAAGCAAGAATTAATAAACCTATCACAATTGAAGACCACTTTTCTCCCTGTTTTGTGGCTATGTACTCATTTGTTTTGTTGTGATCTGCTCAGGCTCATGACGGATCTTTCACACAAACATATGAACTTACTTGTTTTCAATACTTTATATTTAACATGTTTGTTTATGTCCAATATTAGTGTTAGAATGCTGGACTTTAAACAAAATCTTTTATTGATTTTCACTGTTGACTGATTTTGCTGAATATTTAAACTGATAACTCCTGTGCACAGATGCGGCAGATTTGTCACAGGACGCATGATATGACAGCTGCGTATGTCTATATATGAAATAGCTGTTTTAAATACAGTATTTTTATATTTAACCTTAGTTTATCAGTATGTTTGAAAATATATTTTTTTGGTGAATTCATAGGCGCTCTCTCGTGCACCTGCGCGGTTTAAAACACCAAAGAGTCTCTCTCTTGCTCCACCCATGCACGATAATATCGTGAATTGTCGATCTCATTGGCTGATAATATGGCGATTTGAAAAATGACCATACCGCCCAACACTAATGTACAGGATAAAAGTTGCTAGAATAATGCATCTTTATGAGAATATGTTGGTAAGTGGTAACAATTCGTAATCTGAAGAAAGCTTATCGACACTGACAGTACATATTTGTTTATCTACAACAGTTTTCAATAGCTGGAGTGCAGACTGAAAGATTTAATACAGCCATGCATTTGTAAGGTGGAACTTGTCTTAATAGTACTTCCTAATGCATAACAACTTTCCTAATTTCGAAGAACAAAAAACATCCTTTATTTTGAAATGCTGTTATCATATTCATATGCAACATGAGAAGTCACATTTTCCACAGGAGGTAGTCTCAAGAGACCCATTGAAACCAACACAACATCACTCTGTGCCAGCCCCAGTACATTTACAGCTTTGCGGGTCAGAATGTAGTGGCCTGCTAGGTTTCTCTGACATTGGGCATTTGCCAAATTCAGTTACTGTTGGGATAGCAATGAAATACGCATATTCTGTACAGTCTCATCTGTATGCAAATTGTTCTCATTGTTGTCTCAATGGCAGGTTGGTGTGAATATAACTTTTGGCCACTAAAATACAGATCAACAAAACCAGTACTTTAACAAAAACTGATTTGTTTTATTTGGACAGCCTAAGTGAAGACATAAATGTCCTCAAAATTGCCCCCCCCCATCCCCCACCCTCCAAACTTCACCTCGAACAGATATGCACTCATATAACTGCCCAAATTTTGTGACTTCATTACGTATTGCTACCATATTGGATGTTTATTACTACTTTTAAAGCATATTCTGCACTCCTCATTCTGCACAAACATATTTTAGATCCTTTAATCCTACCCCATATCTAAACTTAACAGCTACCTTACCAAATATTAATAGGAAACAAATTAGAAGTTTATGTTAGCAAAAGTTTTAGTAAATAGTGAGGAAGTATGACTTAATAATGAATTTGCATATTTAGTGATAAACTTGCATAATGCACCTTACACACTGTGGAGACAGGTTCTAGTTGAGCCAAACCTAATCAATGTCAGGGTTGAGGAGAGAATCCTTTGGCCCACGCTGTTTGACTTAAGCGCCCTATTTGTGCTTTCTCTGGTCCCACTGCTTTTGTGTGCATTGTAATGAGTGTTACCATAATCCTGGGATTTTCCCTTGGCTTGACCTCAGGCAATGCCTTCTCTTTGCCCCTCCACACCAGGACACCAAGAGTTTACCGTAAACATTATGGCTGGAGGATACACAACAATGACACGTCCCCCAAGAGATGCATCCATTTACGGCTGGTGAGGAGCTTTCCCTGATAGACCTGGAAACCCATTTTAATCCTATTAGAGCTGCCCAACAAAGGGTGAAGCTGCAGCAGGCTGGGTGAAGACAGAGCGCTCCTGATATCTGCCAGTGGGACAGTGAAGCTCCCCCACCAAGTCTCATATATTAGAGTAGCAGACAGGGGGACAAAAAAAAAACTGGCAATAACAGGACCCATTGTATAAAAAACGCACTCAAAAAAAAAGGACCACTAATTAACCAAGCATCTAAAAAGTCATCTCATTAGACATCCATCTCCAGCTCTAACGGATGTGTTATTGATGGATCGGGTGATAAATTTCTTGCCGGTCGAGGCACAGGAAGTGGTTGTGTGGTGCCTTGTGAGTGTTAGTACCTTAGGGTTGTCTCACAAAAGAACGGAGAGGCTGGGAGGCCTCAATGTGCTTTTGTTTTGCTCTCCGATTATGGGACATGCGGTGGCCAAGTGTGCTGGTGGTCCATCCTGTTCACCATCACCAGTGTCGAAGCTTAAAGTCTCCCATTGTGATGGACAAGGAGGGGGGGGTTACAGGGTCCATACAGACAGAAAGTCTTCTTTAGCCAAACAGGGCAGGATATGACTCTTTAAGAGCCAAGGGGGTGTGAATGGACAATGCCAAAGCAGAAGAAAAGCAGCTCTATGCTGGGACCACTGGGTTAACACACTTCCACAAGGGTGAACTGCATGCATGATACTCATAGTTCTCCATTCAATTGATCTTATGAAGACTGTAAACGCACAGTTCAGCAATACATTCTTTGCATTTCTCACTTAAACCTATTCATTGAGAGGCACGCCAAAAAATATTTAGGAGATGACTTAGCCAACCCCAAATCACCTCTTAATTTTGGGTGTCCACCAAACGTTTTCCACATTCCACGAACATCAGGACCTATGCCCGTTATACTGGCGTTATCATCATGCAATGAATCACAGTCAATGATCCTTTTACCCCAAGTTTTGTCAACACTATTCCTTCCAATTATAAAAGTGGTTTGGGATGGAGAGTTTGGATGATTGACAGCTCTTTTAAGGCTGCTGTGTGTTTAAGTCTGCTTTGTGTTTCCCCAGAGGCTTCCAGTAGGAGTCTGGGATACTAAACACAATGTTATACATTTATGTATACACCTGACCTTTTCAATAATGAGTTCACACCATAACTGACAATACATTCAAATGCTCTCTGCTGAGGTGTGCGACAAGAACCAGGAGCAAAAGAAAACCATGGAAGATACAAAATAAAGTAACAAATGGAAATGATAGATGAGACAAACTCACCTACATCTAAACAATCCAGAAATAGAAAGCCTTTATAAAATTGTTCTTTACAGAAAAATATTCTGTTACTTCCTTTCACACCATTTAAAACTATTTTTTTTATATTGTTACAAATGTGATATCAATATAGATCTTTCTATTTTTTTTAATGCTAGCCACTCTATAAAAATACATGGCAAACAAACAACCCATAAATAAACATGATCTCCTAGAGTAACTGAAATGGAAAATGCAAATGACAAGAGTCAGGTAATTTTTTTGAGCCAACACTTCAGCCTGATGAAAACCTTGCTTAATAAAGTGCCAACTAGTTGGGATGCAAACTGAGAATCAGGACTTTTACAAAAAAAAAATGTAAAAAAATAAATAATTCAATCAGTTCACTCAAAGCAGAATCGATATTCTCATGTTTCTGTTCCTGCATTTCTATGTATTATTACCATTCCGAAACCGGTTTGAGAAGAAGAAATACCGGTTAATAATGGTATTTATAAAAAAAAAAGAATTAGCTTGTAATAAGCTTATAATAATTATAAAGTACAGCATTTTCTTTACTCAAAAAAAAAACATGTTTACTGCATTGTAAAAAAAAAATGCTACTTGTAGCTTATAACATTTCATTTTGAAATAAAAATAAGTTGCGTAGGCTAGGCTCATTTAGCTTTTTATTATTACATTCAGCAATTATGTAGGCTAAAATACCGGTAAAGCAAAATGTTTACAAACATTATAAACAGTTATTAGTTTCTCTCCACAACAAATTCCTCAAAATCCTCACAATTCCAAATATGTACATATTCGCGATTTATCTGGGTGCTAAAATATTATTTATTATAGGCTAGGCTGTGTACTTCACTCGCATCAATGTAAAACATCATCCTACACATTGGCTATATCAGCACAGTAAGGCAGTAGTCATGCTGAACGCAACAGATTGTACAACTGAACTTTTTATAAATTTCTTTTATTTCTTACGTTAATTTCTTATTTTCATTTATTTCTATCACAAAAATATGTTATGTTATGTGGATTGTGTGAGTGAGGGGGCGGTGCGATATGGTCATACAAGCAAGACAACCTTCAAAACTCTTGCAAATTAAACTGTAAAATAAACAAAGCTTTTGTAAAATAAAGAAAACCACTGTCTGCAATCTAGATTTCCTTTTCAAGAACTTTTGATCACGTACATTTTCTTTTGTTTTGTTAATCTTACAATGATTTAAGAAATATATTCCTTTTTTGTAAGCATTTCTTTCTGTTCTGTTTTCTCCATTTACAGAAGCGCTTACAGGTGCATGTGATCTGTTGAATCCATCTTACACTATTCTCGGTAAACACTATGCTGGTGCATTGCAGGGCATTTCACTCACTGGATGCGTCACATTTGCTAACCATAATTTACTACTTGAATTCCTGATTGGTTGACAGCAAATTTCAAATATTAAATGGAACGTTAAAATAACATTATGAACAGGTTAATGGCCATTTAAAATTTTCGATTCCGGTCAGAACTATAACATTTTATTAAATTTCTGTTCCTGTCTAAATTTGGTTCACTTCTGGTTTTCATTTTCATTCCTTGAACCGGTTCAGAGCCCTGCTGAGAATCTTGAAAACTCACAGGTAATATTGACTCTGACCTGCTGGTTGGACTTACATGATGAGCACTTATCTGTTTGCACTGTAGTCGCTCTGTATCGTGCTCCACTCTGAGTGTTCTTCCCCTCGTTTTTACGTCCAGTGGTAATTCCACACACAATGGACACAAAGCGGAGGAGAGAGGCGTGGGCTCACCCAACACATGCCCCACACATAATTGCCTCCTTTTGCACCGTTGTATCCTTGTACATCCCTGACACAAAACAAGTCCCCAATGCTTAAAGCTGTTCATTACAGCTATGTTTGCAGCGGAAGGAAGCAAACATTATCTCTACATGCAATCAGTAAATGAATCTGTGCCAGCATCTGTTCAATACATTGGTTGCTCATAGCTGGTTTATTGTACCATAGATATAGCGGGAAGGGAGCAAGTAGGAACGGTGTTACAATACATCAGCTGTTATTTTCCACAGTGCCGAGTTTGCTGGCAAGTGCACTGCAGCAGGTCAGAGAGTGTACTTGACAGAAAATATGCATACTGAGTGGCTACTTGTGCTGCTTTTCATTTGCATTGTGTATTGATTTTTTGGGGGGGCCCATTTAATCTAATATTATATGTGGGTTTCGCAGCGCTTTCAGCCCTGTCTGAGAGGAACGCTTATATAGGGGGCTTAATGATAATTGCAGCAGTCGAGGTAAACCAAGGTAGATTTCAGCCAATACGCCCACACCGAAACACATCCTGTCTCTCGCTCTGTCCCTATCTCTCCAGTCCGTTATTTGCTCTAAGTTACGGTCAAACGCATCAGACTCTTTATGCATAAGCATGCAGAAAAAGTATTCCAAAAACAATGACCAGGAAGATGGAATCCAGCATGAACAAATAGAGCAATATCCAGTACGAGGGAAATAAAGAAACCCTAACACGGTTTTCTGGACTGTGAAGTATAATTAACCTTTCATGGGTGCTAGTCGGGTCTTCCGTACAATTCAAAATAGAGGCAATATGAAAGGCCTTTTAAAAGGCGACATTTCTAATTTCTATGAGATTACTTCTGTTGTTACAGTGTCCACATTCTGTCCTCTAAGGCTGTATGGAGCACTTCCGTCTTGCCGGACTGCATAGGGTATTACTCTGAAATGTCAGTACCTGAAGACGAAATCAAACCCACAGCTCTCAGGGGATCTCGGTGAATGTCATTTTTGTTCCACCCTCTGCCGTGGAATTGTTTCCATCACTGATAAAACGACAACCACATGCCCCGATATGTGATGGTTATCGTACAACCTGAATGTAAAAATAATTGAGAAATGCCTCCAAAACATACAAATACCATTGCTGCTTTTCCTTATATCCCGGTATAGAACCAGATTAAGCTGTCAGAGACGGTGAGACGCTAAGCTATTGTTTGATCTACAAATGAAGAGTAATGAGGGGCACTGACAGCCAAATACTGTCACACATCTCCGTTCCTCCAGGACAACATTTTCATTCATGCCTGCATTTAGATGTGCAAATCTGGCCAAAGGAAGCTTCAGGTGCCTCTTCCTCTCTCATCGTTCATCTAAGTCTCATCACTCTGAAGTTGTTTCACGGAGGTGGTGACTGTCGCGGTCTCCAAAAGGGCCTTCAATTCCAGGCTTGTTTACATTGCATGCAAGTAACGGACATGCACAAACATTAATGAGCTTAACGAAGAAGCAGAGAGGAATATTAATTAGACTTGCCAAAGAGCTGTAGGCTTAGAACCGCACCGACAGAAGCCCCTCAGGGCCACTGTGGGCACAAGACACTGTTTGAGAGACAGATGTCAGAACAGGATAGCATAGGAAGCTGCTTTTGCAAGAGACTTCTTCAAAGAATACAAGTTTAAGACAGAAACAAATTGTGTGGTAAACAGAAATGTTATGTTATGATTGACAATTGCTTTTCAACAGGAAGGATTTGTGTGTTTGTGACGCAAGTCTTCAACCAAACCTGCTCCCTGGTCCGTGAACTGTTTGCAAGATCCAAATTCAAATAGTGCCATTTGTTATGATCATCAATGAGCACCTCTCAGTGGTCTGTTTTAACCTCTATTAGGCAGGATTACAAGGCTGCTAGCTTGCTGGCATTTGGTAAGTGTCACGGTGACAGCACTTGGTGGCGAAATGCTGGGCTGTCAGCGGCAAGCTTTATCACCAGGCTTTTCTCCTGCACAGAGTGTGGACTAATAAGCCTAGAAATTACAATTGCCTCCCTGCTGAATCCCCGATAGCTGCAAATAATGATATCAGTGCCCTGCTAATCTCCTCTGCTCGCGGCTTGGCATCAACCTATTGAGTCACCTGTCATACTCATGTCTGATGAGGTGAACTTAATCTCACCGTCCGTAATGACAATAGAGGCCATTTGAATGTTAAGAATGATATTTGTCAAAGTTTCCTGCCTTTTCTTGTGCTTCAACATCTCTTTCAGACAGTGCAATTGAAATGCCCTGTCAAAATGCATGAATCCCTAGACTTAGTTAAGACAGATTCCGATATGAGTCCTATTTCAATTTGATTCTCTATTCATGATTTCAAAAGACCGGATTGAGGTAGACAAGTTTCATCACTTCGATCGACTGTGAAATGCAAGCATTTAGATACAGCCAGCGATTATTTTCGCTGATCTCTATAAAATCATGATAACGGTTTTTGATGACGATGACATGGTTTTCACCACATGCCAGTACATTTTTCAGCTTTAGAATGCTGCAGTGGCATTGATAAATCAAAGTTGTATTCTGTGTAACATTACTGATCCAATGTCCAGTACATATACTTATTTTAACAATACTGCATTCAGTCAGTCTAAAGCACTGAAAAGCCTGCTCACTAATAGGTGAATTGCAGCAGTCAGGTAGAGCAAATCTATATGCGCTTGTGTAGGTGGCACCTTACTCAAACCTCACATGGTCACCAGTCTTCAAATGCTCCCTTTGTAGCAATCTATTTATGAGCACATCCAATTTACAGTGACATCAGCTGCAGCCCTAAAGCAACAAAGCCACGACAAATTCTTCCATTATGCCCAGTCTGAAGAAAAGAACTAGTTCCAGCTCTTGGAGATATGAAGCAAACAGAGGTCACTCTAGGTATGTGCCAGTGCCCTCTCTCTCCTGTATTATTCAGTCCTTTCAAGAGAGCCGAGCAGAGATAAACTGACCTAAGAGACACACATAGAAGTACACTGAGAGTTAAACTAAATGTTCTGGAGAGTGCTGAAAGAGGTGTCTGTCTATTCACTGTCTGGCTCTCTATTAACAGCTGTATTTGAACCACTTAATGTTCTGTGGCTCTTTAACAATTTAAGCTGTTTAAAAATGTCTCTGTCATTTTGCACAGATTAATCATTAAAAGAGAGATGGGGAAAAAGGATAAACTCCAAAGCACCGTGTGAATGACGCCTCTAAGTGTCTGAAACTGAAACAAAACAGATGTCCTCAGTTTAACCAATCCATTACCTTAAACCATTAAAAAACCAAAACGGTCCCTATCATGCTGTATTAAATGAACCACAACGTGACTGTAGGGGAATGACATGACAAAAGCTATTGTTTATTCTTTAATACTTCTATCTGACAGTATTACGGGCAAAGCAAGAACAAGTCCCACTGAAAAAGGTTTTGTTACTGATAAAGGAGCAGTACTTTGCAGTGCCATCATTTCCCCTCTCTTCATTAGGCATTGATCATTCACACGGAAAACTGTCATTAGATAAATGACTGCTTCCCTCTGCTGTCGGATTAACACTGACAGCACAATCAGTACTTTCTTATGTCTGTGTTGACAAAGAATCATTTAGGTACTGCCATATGTCTACTGTACACCCTGCCACAAAGTGCAGCAAATAACTGTTGTGACCATGCACTTTGAAGAGAAGTGGATTTCTACCACAAATTTGTCTTCCTTTTTGTATTTTTTATTTTTTAAGAAGGTTCACACTTCAAAGAGATGAACTTAGCGGTATTGTTTTTGCACAAACAGTACTACAGCAATGTCTCTGCTATTAATCACTGTCCACATTTTAACACCGGCCCCTTTGAGAGAACAAGACGAGTTTGTTCTCTCAGGAATGTTTCCAGGTCATGCAAGGACTATTACAAGCAGTGTTTTAGTTTCTTATCATAAGACAACAGCGCATGGCATAAAGTATTAAATTAAAATGTATTATTTTCATTATTATGCATGCACTTTCTGTCCTGTCCCTGCTTATACTGGTGAGTCACTGTAAAAGATTTATGCTCTGTATTTATGTAGAGGTGCAGTTGTAATAGAAAAATACATATTAACTATGGCCTGCAGGTACTGTATGTCTTCCTTTCCTGTTTCTGCAGTCCCATCCCGACATAAAAATAAGCGAACGCCATTGTTTTAAAGGTGTCAGTGTCATTCAAAGCTGTATTAAAAATGGAAACATGATGAAGATACATTCACACTTACCACAAAGTGAAAACTGAAACGCAGCATTCCCCTCTCTAACTGTGCGTGGTATTTCCTAAAGTATGCATTCTAATCAGGACCAAACAGACAGCCCGTTCTCTGTGTTCAATATTTTTTTTCTCAAAATAACTGCCTGCTTCTCTTCTGCTGCAATTTTAAATCTGTTTGGCTCCAATGAAGAGGAGTATTATTTCTGCGGAAGAGACACAGCCGTGCTAATGAGCGTGGTTATAAACATCATTATGTTTTAAGTGTCATTCTGGTGTTCACAGCAGGGAATGTAAGAAATCTCTGTAATAATCTGCTTTTGCGTCTCACATTCAAAGCGACAGAAGAAGCTGTCACTTTAATGCCGCGCAATCATTACCGCGTCAGATTCTTTTGGTGCCGGTGAAGGAAAACAGTAATGAAGATACATTAACTAGGACTAATTTGGTTGTTCTTCAGTACAAGTCACATCCACGCTGATATTTGGTTTTATTCGCACTGATGTTTCAACAGAAGTAGTGTGCCGCTTGAACAAAAGGGCTAGAGTATGTTAAGTGCTTTTGAAATTGTGAGCTTTCCAGGCAGCGGAACCATGCCTGATGAAAGGGTGTGAAATACAATGTGGAAATCGATTTCACAATCTCCTCATTCACTGTGCCAGCAGAGAGGCGCTATGTCAGTGCTACACGGTGCATGTCTGTACATTTAACACACTCAACAATGAAGGACTTAGCAATTTATGCTACCGTTGTTAAGCTTGACAAATTAATGCAGGTTTGAGTTCGGATGAGAGGAAGACGGGTAGGAAATTTCAATTGGTCTGAAATTGACTGGATTGCTGACATAATGTAGTACCACTACAGTTGCATTTTTGAAGACAACTTTTGGATTTTGCGGCCCTGGATGACAAAAACCGAAGGCTTAAACATTCCCCGCTGAAAACAAAAATACATGGGGTGGTATCTTAGATTGTACGCAAGTCTTAATTAGCATGCTAAGTACTGCTAATAGCAAGTAAGGAGTAAAACCCTGAGCTCCTCTCCGAGTGATTGACATCTGAAGCGCACTTGTCAAGACGTGTGATGTATCTGAGTCTTCACATCATCTTATTGTTGTTATGAGCTGGCATGGCTTTTTCCCCAGCGCACGTGTCCGTTGAATATAAATGGCAGCTCAATGTCTGTTGATGACAAAAGGCCCACAGAATAGGAAGCGATGGGACAGGCAGACAGAGCGCGAGCTGGTTTCTAGAGCTCTGTCTGTACCATCTGTGGGGAACACAGGATGCAAGCACAATGACATTAAAAGCCTTTCTCTTTCTGATTAATGGCAGTGATACACGTCAAGCCATTTAAGCATATTTGCCACGACTATAGCAGAATGCAGCTGTTCTTGAATATGGCTGGGAGACAGGGAGACGAGGGCAGAGGGATGGAAAGCAAAAGAAAAGGGTCATGCAGCATCTCCCAGCCTCTGTAATTCCACCCAAGGGGTAATAGGTTCCAAAAATAAAAATGCCATCCATCATAGTGTTTTCAGTGCTTTTAATCTTCCTTCTGCGAGCATTTTGCACTTTTAAAGTGACATGCCTGACGGTCGCTTATTGTCTCAAGTAAAACAGATAAATAGATACCTAAATGAAAGAGGATGAGCCTGGGAGTTAATTAAAGGAGGTCTTACTTACTGGAACTGTGAAACGAAATCACAAAAGCAACGTCCTGCTCATCGCCATAGGTGGCAAGTTTGCTTCTGAGGCTCGGGCCAAGAAAAATAAACAGCGAAACAAGCAGAAGGCCGTTCACAAGATCCCAAGATACCTATTATGTGTGGGGAGGAACAAATTATGCCCTGGTAAATTGCTAATGATGAGCCAGTGATGTCTTGTTAAGTGACATTGTTTGGCCTCAGATCCTTTTGTGTCAGCCTCGTGTTCCTCGCCTAACGAGAGACAAGAAAGACCGAAGTGATGCGTTCCGTCCTTCTATTTTTTTTCTTTTCTGTTTTTGTTTTGCACAGTTAACTCATGTCTACATCTCCGCTCGGCTCTGTCACTTGGCATCTGCAGGCCTGATTTGGCAGAGGAGAGCATGCTAGAGTGGGGCTGCGCAGCGGGAGGGAGCCCTTTGATGGGACCCCCTGGGAGCCTGACGCCAAGGCAGCAGTAGGATCACAGATGTGGCAGCTTTCATGTAACAGTTAACTTTTTCCTAATTAAAGTCGCCCAGCTAATTACAGGCGGTTCTATCTGATCATTGGGAAACAGGATAAGGTATAGTCGCACAAGCGAAGATGGCTCACATCAAAGAAGTGCGGCAAGAGCGGCGACTAGAGCAGATGGGGGTGAAACGGTGGCTCTTGTCAGGGATTTGGGCTCACCTGGACACAGGAGTGCATCAGTCACCCAACACAGCAAGGCCCATCTCATTTGCAACAGTTCCTTCCCTGAATGCTGAGCTGTAATTATGAAAGAAGAGTCTAGAAAAAATGACCAAAGAAAAAAAATCCCGTAATTAGCAAGGCAACTCCAAGCACAAGAAATGGAAATTAGTCACAGTGTTATAAATTAGCCTGTGCATACATTACATGAAATGAACACCCTCGGGGCCACGAATTAGCGCTTTTGGCTGTGCACCCTCATGTATCTAAATAAAACATTCCGTCCTTGGCTATTATGGGCTAACAAAGAGACATCTCTTACACAGTCATTCTCTACAAATTGGCCACACACACATCATTTAGGAGGGCTATATATGCTACAGGGAGTGTGGGCTGTCTGATGGAGGAGGGGGGACGCCACTTTCATGTATTAGCATCAGGTGACGATTGCTTACTATTTTAGCTGAATTACATTTATAGGGCCTATTACGTTTTCTACCAAAATCTCTGCACAACTACAGCTAAACTTCAATATTCAGTCCATCAAAATCATTCTGGGTTCTGTTAACATCGGCAAACAGCAAGCAAATCACAAATGAAAAGACACAATGTGAAGTGCATTTTGTCACCGGGCTTCACTGTCCTTTGGATGCGGAGGAGGGGGACGAGAAAGAGGCTGGCAGTTAAAAAAAAAAAAGCAGGCATGCGCTGGAACCGTGTTTTGATGAGTCTTATCTAGAACGATTATTCATACTTCTCCTTCTGCTTGAATTAAAGCAAGAGTACTGGAGCCTGTTAAAGCCAAATACTTGAATGGCTAGTGAACTCTCACCTTCGCGCGCATCCATTTAGCTTGCAAATGAAAGCCAAGTACAGTCAGCGAGAGCCATAATGGGCCTTTCTTCTTGCAGAGTGCGGTCATTACATACTAATTTCTTCTGGAAGCTCTTCAGGAATTGAAACACTTGGCTGTGGTGGCCCAGCCTCGTGCTGAAATGCACAGGCCAATAATGACAGCACACAAGGTGTTTGTTTAAGGCCTACTCATGGCAGCTGACCACAATCAGACTCAGCTGAAGAGGGCTGATTGCAGCTTGATGCCGCGCTGTGTTCACAGAGAGACAAATCCTGAATATAGTATTGGAAGCACACTACAGTCATCAGTATACAAAATCATCGAGTGCATTCCTAGTCCTAAAATCTTTCTTCTAGTCATTTTTAAGTCTTTCTCTGTATGTTTATATGTACTGTATAATGTATGTATATTTTATATACACTTGATATATTTCACTGTACTGGTGGACTGTACTACTATGGTTATAAGGACTGCAAAATAAATGTGGTCTTATTCTGCATAGCTTTAGCATTAATTAGGACAATGTGCAACTTGTAATGTATTAGTTGCTACAGGTAAACAGTAACCGTAACCGCAGTAAATAGTACAACTACAAACCAGATGTACCTGCTCGGACATTAAAAATAAAACTGAAAAATAGAAACAGTTATTAAATCTTTAAGTTTAAGCAGAATTTATGTATGTATTTATTTGAGAATAAAAAAGTGTGTATTTTAATATCAGATATTAGTAGCCTAACAGAAGACAAAGACCAATAAATCATGTCAACAACATGCCATTACCACATTGCCCTAAAGATACAGTTGCTGACGTAAACACATGTATGGATGAATGCATGCGTATTTGTGATTTGCAGACAAGCATGTGGCTTGCTTGACGGCTCTCAGATTATGCATTGTTGGTTTACATTCACCTTCGGAAAGCAAAGATTTAGAAAGAGCACCAGACTGCTAGCCACACACCATCTTCTTTCAGAGAGGTTGCTGATTTGATTATGCAATTAGGCAGGTGGCTGATTAAAAGCTTAGCTAATAGATATCATGATTAGCCCGGTTCAAAGCCGTTTATAGTCCAGCCATAAAGAATCTGCTTAATTCTTTTAATAACGTAACTAATAACATTGCAATTTATTCCATAATCAACAATTAAAGTTTGTTTTTTGTTTGGTTACTATTGTGACTATAAAATGCATTAAGGGTAATAGTGTTGTGTTTAATTACAAAATTATGCAAGCAGTTGCCATCAGTTTGCTGTCTTCATCTCCCCCTCGTCAGTGTGTCCTGTACTTGAAATGCTTTTCTAGGAACTCAGCGGAGATGACGCGACCTGTCTGTCTGCCTGCCTGCCACACCACGATTAAGACATCACAGTAATCCATGTTTGCATTGCTGTCTGCATGCGAATTTGTGTGTGTTTGGGTTTGTGTGTCGTGCCCCAGTGCTAAACACACAGAATTAGGTTCCTTTCTGACACCACTGGGAATCGCATTAACTATATCCCCAACAGAGATACGGCAACACCTACGAACAGCTCCACAATACACCAAACAAATGAAAAAATTAAAATAACAAGAATAACAATTAACATATAACTGATTTCTGTGGAAAACATTAGTTAGGTGAAAATTCCAAACTCCAGTTTCCTCCTAGTCGCACTCTCCTTTGCCATGACTGATTTCATCCACTAGAAAATCCTCTTCCTCCTCTCCTGCTCTGCTTCTTTCCCTCTCACCAAACTCTCGTTCTTTCTAGCATTCTCACTTTCCCTCCCTCTCCCTCTCCTCCCTTCCCTTTCTTCCCCTCTCTCTATCTCTCCCCGTCTCTGTCTCTCCATTGCTTGCTCAGAGAAGCAGCCCATGTTTACTTGCCCTTATCCAGCAGCCTAATCCCTGCAGCAGTGAAAGACTCCACTAAATAGGTGCTGGAGAAAAAAAGAGGCGAGGGGGGACAGGCAGAGCCATTAAAGGAGAGTTTATCAGAGTCGCTCAATCTGTTATCACTCCTGTCCCTCTGTCTCCCCCACCAGCCTGCCTCCCCCCACTGTCATAGAGCCACTGATTACAGCCTGCCGTGCAGCTCGCTTTTGGGTGTGTGAGTGTATGTGTGTGGCTCCTGTCCCCCGCGTTACAGCAAGTGTGAGAAAGAAAGACAATTTTCTCTCAAAGCTTCGAGTGAGTCTGTATTTGTACGGATGGGGAGAAACTCCTTAATGCTGTTTATTTATTCTTGTGGCATGAGGGTTTTAGCTTTTATTATATTATTATTATACTTATTTATTATATCTGGCTGTGCATGTGTGAAAGAAAAGATGCTTGTCCCATGGTAATAAGTGTTTGTTATTGCGTTGCTTCCATATTTTTTAGCTGGGTCATGCTGGCAAGAGGACCTGTCGTTTTGGAACTAGATTTGTTCAATTAAAAAAACGAAAAAAGTCACTAATTGATGCTTATTTAATGTATATACATAATAACACGTATATTGCAATAAAGATCTGTTCCAACTATATTTGACCCTCTAAGCCTTGAACTTTCTGTTTTATTTTAATTCTATTTGATCTATTTACCTTCTTTTTTTATATACAAATAAATAAATAATAGCTTTCTATTATTTCTATCTATTTATTCTAAATAAAAAAATACTTTGCTACATATACTGCGTTGGGCTAACCAAGACTTGTAATTTGCACTTACAAATCATTACTCTTTTGTTAGTTTAAATTGCTTCTATTGTCCTCATTTGTAAGTCGCTTTTGATAAAAGTGTCTGCTAAATGACTAAATGTAAATATTATCACATTCTTTTTCTTAAATTTTTTAAGTGAAATATAACAATAGAAATATTATATATGTATGATACATACAACATAATATTGTAATATTTAGTTATTTTTTTAGTTCTGTTTATAATTTTATTTAGTAATGATAATAATAATTACTATTATAAAATGTTCTGGCTGAGTAAGTGTGTGACAGAGAATGTGCTAAAAAATCAACACTTTAATGTTTGAAAATGAAGAAAGGAGTACAGCCATAGATTATGGTGTTGTCATTTCACTGTTGTATTGTAAATTATATTAATATTTTATTTCCACACACACACACACACACACACACATACACACAACATTGTAAAATATATATATTTTTAAATTTACTATATATATATATATATATATATATATATATATATATATATATATATATATATATATATATATATATTTTTTTTTTTTTTTTTTTACCAAATAATAATAATCATTATTATCACTATTATTTTTAATTGCCATTTTAATATATAGTCACAATCTTGTGGCCAAATTATTTAGCACTACAAACATATCAAACATATCAAACCTTATTTATTTGTTTGTTTGTGCATGTATTATATTTCTTCTTCTTTTTTTTGAATCGGGAAAACAAGGGGATTTGCAATCACAAATGTTATCAGGCAAATAAGTTTTCCCCAGCAGATACAGCTGTGCTGAAGTGTTTCAACTGCTGAAGCTGAAGTACAGAGTAGTTGACAGCTCCAGCTGTCATATTGACAGAGGCTACTCAGGGATAAGAAGCCCTGCGCCCGAGAGGACACACCAGGCCTGACCTCAGCCCTTTACTAAGACAAGCTAGTCATTTTCCCTGGAGCTTAATAATCTCCGGAGATAACCACTCACCGAGGCCATCTGAGCAGCATCCATTTTCAGTTTTCTCACTTGAGCTCGACCTTATCATCAATATGGCTATTGATTGTACACAAACACACATTACCTGCACAAACTGTGTACGACACAGTGTTATGCACAAGTCCATTCGTCCAATGTTTAGATATTTAATGTCGGAAAAACTGAGCATAAAAAAAACATTTAGCACAAGTAGTAGACAGTCATACAGTATATAATAAATTTAATATAAGTAAATTTATAGTTTTTGCTTATGTAATGTATAAATAATTTATAGAGTCATCATGTTTCTTGTACTATAATATGTTATGCTTTTTATGATATGTCTACTTAAATAAAATGTTGATTCCTCTTATTAAAAGAGAAAACAGACAGTCCACTGAGTTCACCGTGCAGAGAAATGTTTGCCTGGGACAACGCCTGGGTCAATTACACAGTTCAGTGATTATTATACAATAATCTGGAGAATGCTGCGATTGACCAGACAGAAGGAAGTATTACAGAAAGGTGTGTAGAAAAAAGCATTTCCAAATAATATTCAGTCACATGCCTACAATGTTTGTTACAGAGAGCAGCGTTTACATGCAGGGCAACAGAGTAATGGCCAGCCCCTAGCAGCGGTTGGCTGTGTTGCTAGCACTGCATACAGGACCACACCGTTTAGACCCTAATGGCTGGTAATGTAAGCGCCGTGTTTACTGAGCAGTGGGTCTCCAGCACACAGGCTGTGACAAATTATGAAAGGCAGGCCTGCGTAACCAGGCTGAATTTCATTAAACTTTAACTGGCCTTATCTGCGGCGCGACAGAGGACAACATAATAAATGCTGACAGGTATCTAAAGATGTGTGTTTGGACTAGGGAGAGGGAACAGCGGGAGAGATGCTGGCAGCTTTGTCACCGAAGAAGGGACATATGTTGTGGGCTATAAAGCCGTAAAGCAGATGCCGGTGTTTTTTTGTGTGATCATGTATAGGCTGAGATCTTGCCTTTACTGAACAGAATGCAGCATTTCATTTATTCGTATAGTACTGTATGTCTTAACTGTGTATCATTTAATTACAGGTTTTCACTTATTTAATTGTAGTTAATTGTAAATTATGAACTGTTTCAAAATGTAATTGTGGCACATAGCTTTGAAAACACCACTCCAAATTCTAAGTTAAATAAATTACAAATATATATTTACAGGAAAACAAACACACACACACACACACACACACACTACTCTTTCTAACCCCCCCCCCCAAATTACGACGGTCTAAAAAAATCAGCTCCACCATTAAATAATGATCCATTTGAATATTTGTACATGAATTTAAAATTGTTATCCTTTTTCATAAGATCTCTGATTTGCTTTTGAAATATGCAAATTAAATACAAATACAGTTCAATTAAATCCCTACAACAAGGTATAATAGATCTAATTGTTCTGGTAACATTCTAAATTAAATAATCTGGTAACATTCTGTAATTGTATCTGCTTACATTATATATGCAAACAATAAACAGATATATACTTGCAAAATTCATAGAGGTTTTCATCTTGTATCTATGATACACTTTTCAATTTGGTAAAAAAAAAAAAAAAATATATATATATATATATATATATATATATATATATATATATATATATATATATATATATATATATATATATATATATTCTATTCTATTCTTTTTTTTTCGTGTTTTTGTTCCTTTGACAATTATTTTCAAAGTAGTATTCATTATTAGCATTTAATTATAAAATAAAATTAACTTAATGGTGCATCTGTGTCACTTGCAACATTAAATAGCCTTTATTTGAAACCCTAACGCTCAAAAATACAATTTCTGCACGTTTTGGAGCTGAATGCAAGTAACATCACTGCATTATACTACTGTAGGTATAAGGGTGAATTTCTGCTGAATTTCTCGGTTGGCTCAACTTCTTCTTTTAGTCCCATTGTATTGCTGTGTTTTCTTGAAAAAAAAAAAAAAAAAACATTCTGATTGCCAACAAACACGTGACTAACCATA
Source organism: Carassius auratus (assembly GCF_003368295.1). Lineage (NCBI taxonomy): Eukaryota > Metazoa > Chordata > Actinopteri > Cypriniformes > Cyprinidae > Carassius > Carassius auratus. Next base: position 3,365,592 of record NC_039259.1, read on the forward strand.
GCTTGACAAATCACTGAAGAGAGTCGAAGTTAAAGAAAAGGACAAAAAGGGGGAAATTAAATAAATAAAATAAGTACAAATTTGATTGATTTCTACTAACCTTGTTCATCAAGGTCATTTTGAGATGACTGAAATTTGGAATATGGGGTAAAAAGAGGCAGCTCCTGTAACAAAGACCAGACAAAATACAGCTTTGTTAGGAAACGAAAAGATATACGTGTTTCGTATTGCATGTTGAGATAAAGAAAGACTAAATCAGGCTGCTATAGCAACCCAATTTTGTGTTGCTGTTGAAGATAAAACATTTGATTTTGCCAGCATTCATATATCTGTTGAATGACTGTATTTTTCTTTAACCTTTGAATTGGACCTACGTCTTTTAACCCAGAATTTTGTGAGCAGTGTCAGACCTCAGAATAAGTGTGACATGCATTATCTTGGATATTGTTAGATATGCCTTCCTGTCTTATTTGAGTGCAGACACCACAAAACTACCTTAAGATACTCATTCTCATTCAAAAATTAAATCAACAGAAAGACACTGGACCAATCAGAACCTACTTCTATAGGGTAATCATTTTTCTAAAATGTTTTACGTAACTTTGATATTAAATGCAAGAATGTTTATTTATGCAAGATTGTTTTGTAAACTTTTGATTATGTGCTTTAGACTAATATATATATATATATATATATATATATATATATATATATATATATATATATATATATATATGTTTTTACAAAAAAAATTTTTTAGTTGGGAAGGGACATTTATTTCAAGAAATATATATTTTTTCATTAGAATTTTTTTTCAAACATTAGTATATTCACTAAAAGGACTGCATCTATTGTTTGTTGTTTGTCTGTTATTCTTCTGTGCAAAGACCTATCCACAGAAACATCTAAGAGTGTCGTCTTCTGGATGAGAGGACACTTAGGGGGTACAAGACCCTCGAGCCAAACCCAAACTCCACACGAACACCACACACAAACACTCTTGTGGCACCACTCAAGAGTCCCTGGGCTGATCCAGTGGGTTGTGTGGCTTTTCCATTTGAACAGGCCTCTAAGCTCTTCCACAAACAGTCCGAAAGAGGTCCTCTACACCAGGAATATTTGCATTCGTCCATCACATATTCCATCCATTGTGACCCTCGAGAGCAGAAAACGTCTGCGCTCACATTTTAATAGCTGAGTATAGAATAGAAATGTGCAAAAATAACCGCAGCTGAATATGCCTTGGATTCCATGGCCTTCCTGGCCTGTTGTCATGGTGTGTTTACGCGAGAAAAGGCGATGTAATCAATAACGCACAGCCTTGAAAATGTCTCCAAACAGATGGTCCATTGAGAATGGAATGCCGTCGCCTTTGTGCCCGGAGCCTTTGCATTAGCGCGTTTTAATTTAGCGAATGCTGGGAAATTCTTTACCATTTTAGCTCTAAGCAAGCTCACAGATGATCAAGTCTGCTTCATCGATACCACCTTACTGTCTCTCACTTGTCTCTTTCTCTCAATTACCCGTACTGAAAGAGCTGAGAACACATCATCTTAACTCTCAGAAGAGAAGCTGCATTTCCCGCACAATTGACTGGAACTCATACGATGAGCCTGCCAGAGACACAGAGCAAACAGACTTGCTACCATTTTGCGAAACGGCTTGTTAAAGGTTTTTTTTTTTTTTTCTTTGGCCATTCCTCGTTTCTTTTTTTAGCGAGCTCTGGCTACTCCAAGAGGCACAGCGATGCACCATAACAGAGTGAATTCATGCTCTCTAGACACCTGTTCAGCTCTGGAGAAGCACAAGATATTGACCTTCAATTCAGCCAGCATTCAAAAGCGATGAAAGGAGATAAGAGCTCTAATCGTCCCTCCGTCTCAGGCTCCTCTTTATTGACTAACTGACACATACTTATTCTGGCTCTGCTGCCAGTGCCTGCGGTTTCGTAGCCTTGCAGATACCACACACCAAATCGAAACCGAATCGCTCCAACAGCGGGCTAATATGAAAATTGCCAGTAAAGTCATACAAATGAATGTGATATTGAGTAATGCATCAGATCTTCATTGCAGACGGTGAAGCTGCTTGACACGTTTCTTGTTTTCGCTCTCATTTACAGCACAGTATCTCGCATCAATAGGTTTGTCCTTTTTTTTCCTACTAACTAAAGGAAATACTGGTTAACAGCATGACGTGGAGAGGGAATTTTTTTTTTAAATCGGAGCCTACCACACTGAAAAACATGGTAATGATTCAGGTAGCTTGTCTTGACCCCAGAATATGGCCCCAGCGTTTCCCCGTGGTTCTTTGTGGTTTGGAAGCTTAAAATACTTGAGTGGTATAGTCTATAATGCAGGATGACAGAGCCCATTCATTCTGCTACAGAAAGCCAATAGGAGTAGATGACTAGACTAATGGCATAGCTCCCTATCCACACACACACCTTCAAACCATAACACATGCCAGCTCAAGCCGCATTTTACAGACCCCCCCCCCCCCCCCCCCCAGTCATTTTCGTATTTATATTTACATGCATATGAGTGTTCCCATCCATGAGAATGCAGGCAGTGATATTTGAATTCCTGTCAGAATCCATAAATACCCAGCCTGGGCAGATACAGTGGTATATTTATTTGACTGACATTGTCTAAATTGAAGTTTGACACTCTTCACCACTCTAACCTTTATGCAAATGCAAAATCATCCAAATGTGATGGACAGAATTCAATTAACTGAGATGACAGAGAATAATCTAGTGAACTGAATACATCAGCCAGTTGAAAGGTAACACAATCATCATGCTGGGGAGCGGGGGTGGAGGGCTGTTCTGAGAGAGAGCGAGAGCGAGAGTGTGTGTGTGGGGGGGGGGGTGCTGAGGACGTAGATATAGCCCATTTCCCCTGTCTTATCTAATGGCGCAAGCTCTATTTCTCCAAAGCGAAGTCTTCAGTCCAGTAAACTCTTGATCTCAAATGAGAGGTCTGCAACACTGTTGCTAAGCAATTAGGAGCCTTTATTGAGCAGCTGATTCCCGGTGCTCAGTGTCCATCAGTGCGATTTCGCCTCACCTAATAGACTTCCATACTGATGAACAGAATAGCCCTGTGCTCAAAGAAAATGGCTCAGGAGCTGGGCTTCAAATGGAAGCACAGTAAGCATGCTCCTTTCTTTTAAACACAGCCTGCCCAAAACAACTGTTGCTTTCTACATTTTTTCTTTCTTTCTATTTTACAGTCCTAAAGGATGAGATCTTCCATTACAGACAAAGAGGTAAAAAAAAAATTAATTGAGAAATTTAAATGCTTCTAAAAATGATATTTTGATTATTATTTTTGTATTCAAAAAAAAGGTTTTGTTTTATTTAGAAATGATTGTCACTTTTGATTTAACGTGAAAATAAAACCATCCACTGCAATGTGTGTGCACATGAACAAAACCTAACAGTCTCAGTGCAGTCTCTCAGTGTTTAATATGTCAGATACAGAACAGACTTGTGGCCAGGTGGGGGCAGCCTTAACCAATTTTTGAAACACTTGCACTTACAAGTGCTGGAATATCAGTCTTAACAAGTAATATATTTACAGGTGGGAATAGCTAGAATGACTGAAAGTATTTAATGATAAACAAATAACAAACACTTCAATTTCAAATTAAATTATTAGTCATATGTATGGGATTCCTATTTCTTTGATTTCTCTAATGATTTAATAATACTATATATTAATAAAATCAAATGCATTCTAGTAGTAGCCACCATTTTATAAAATTATTTCATATTCTACATATTAAATGTTAATTTTCCCTAGACATTTTACTCCCATAATGTAGGAGACCTGTTTTAAAGTGGTGTGTATCTATTCAGTACAATTCTGGTCTCAGACATAAAAGATATAAACAATGCTGGTTTTGCTTTTCAAGAATAACCTTAAAAAGTGAACAACAAAGAGCTAAAAATTCTCAGGACTACTTTGCTTCCACCAACGAAAACACTAGATGGCTCTGTTGTGATACATAAGGTGCTGATGGACGATTTTATTTCATTTGTATCTTTTCTTTATCCTTTTTTTCTGTTTGCATAGTTTTACTTGAATATCTCTGACTGAGATACAATTAAATTTGATTAACATTTCAGAGATACTCAGCAGACCATTTATTGCCTTTCGATAAGAGCATAACAGACATGCAAGTTATTTTACCAACTGATTTGGCTCGGGCACAGATGCTGTCCTCTGTAGCTTTTTAAATTCTATCGGTTCAGAAAAAAGGAGGTGGAGTGGTCCTTAAGCATTTCTCTTCTCACAAAAAAGATGTTTCACCGGCAAGAAATGAAACGCATTCTTTTTACATAAAACATTCACACCATCTCATTGGTCCATCAGCAAACTAGCTTTATAAATTTAACTAATTGAATTTCAGAATTATTAAATATGGTATTTTCTTTAAACAGATTATTTTTTTTTTATCTTTCTATGAACGAGCAAGCAAAGGGGGTAAAGTCAAATTATATCCATTAATGATAGTCAAGCGATTCTCCAGTATATCGGTTACATAAAATGTAACTTCCATTAGCCCTCCAACTGGCTTCAGTACACACCATTTAATTAAATATAGCCTTTCAAAGAAACGTACTGCAAGCAATTTAGAGAGTAGCACATTTGAAGCTTGCATGAGGTTACTAGTGCTTTTAACCACTAGTATGAGAGCATAGACTGTTAATTAACATATTTAGAATTAAGTGGATTTGCAATGCACTAATCAGTCTCTAATTGACTAAGAACTGTACACTTTCAAACACTGGACAGCAATCACAGCAGCAAGAGCCAGAATATTACATAATCACTAATTATGTTTCAGATAGCAAATAATAAAAAACAAAAAAAAACAAAGCTGATGGATTACGCAAAGCTCATCAATATGACTGGTTAATGACTACTCAGAGCAGGCATCAGACAGAAAATACCAGCTATTTTGCCTCCAGATTGTGTGATTGTGCTTAACTGACTGAATTGTGTCAGGTACAAGGCAGAGTGTTACTTACAGAACAAGACATCGGCTAATGTTTACCACATCATACATGAGGTGGATCAACTTTTGGAATAAATTTACTTTCTTCACAGACAATAAACATAATATTTTAACCAAATAAAACCAAAACATTAAACAAAATAAAAATTATTATTTTTCTTTCTATGCAATTGACCGGACTCTCTCTATTTTACCGTCTCTGACATCAGTTTAGGGTTGAAAATACCATGTCTTACGTAGCTGCTGACACAGCCTTGAACCTTCTGAGCTGAGAAAAATCGCCCACATGGATGACTGGCTCCTCTCAGACCTGTGTGAACAGGCAGAGCAGCCCTTTCTGCAGGACCTGAAAAAAAGACCTCTGATTTCTCTGCACACAGATAAATATGGGAGATCGAGGGACCCATACAGGGTGGCGGCTGTCTGTGCTTTCATTTCACTTTGATACCCTCTGTCAAGCAGAGCAGTGACATACAGGCCAATGCATTGATATGAGAAAGAAGGCTGCATGGATAGAAAGTTATGAAACTGAAAAAGAAACATTTGAACACAGCCACTACATTACAGTGATTCATTCTGTGTTTAATAAAAAATATTCACACACCTGTACAGAGAGAGAGAGAGAGAGAGAGAGAGAGAAAAGAAACAGAGATTACAGGCAGAAGTTATGAAATATGAATATAAAAAGACAAGTTTAAATACATAGGGAACAGTGTGTAAAACCTTGAAACGCATAATACTAATAGGATAAAACAGTCAATGAAAGTTTGTCTGTTCATGTCTCTGTGGAAGATTGCATGGCTGAAAAGAGTTTTAACATGCAAACGAGCAAACAAAGAAAGCATAAACACTGTAGACCCCACATAAAGATGACTTCAGGAGAACAGGTTAGTCTGAAATATCAAATAAAGACTGTACGAACCATTGGAGATTCTGAACCGAACTAAAGTGCTCCAGTCCCCATCCAGTCTGAAATGTGTGTATGTGTGCGTGTGAGGCAGTAAGAGGGCAGCTGGGGTTTCTTTTCAAAGCCCTTCACCTCTCTGCGCTGCTGCTAGGCCGGGGCCTGCTCAACGCCACAGAGAACCGGAGAAATATGAGTGCCGCTTTGTTTGACTTCCTCTCAGCCTCCAAGACACCAGCAGGGTCTGGTAATGAGTCGGCAAACAGGACTCGCAAGGAACGTGATGCCACTCATAACTAATTGTGCTCCAACACTTCACTGAAGAGGAGAAGGAAGTCTGTAAGCCTGTAAGATACGCTAGTTTAGAGAGCTTTTGTGTTTTTTTTTTTTTTTTTTTTTTTTTTAAAACAGGTTACAAGACAGTAAATCTAATCAGTGAAAGGGCATGGCGACATTAGTACACGGCACCCTGCATGGTATCAATACATTAACCTTTTAAACATATAATGTTTAGTTCAAGCTTATGACAATTATCATGATAAAAAAAATGAAACATAAAAAAAAGGTGTTGCCTATGTATAATATCTGTATTTTAAGGCCAAATTAACGTAAAATGTTGCTTTTTCTCCATTCATAAAGATGAGACCCCAAACACACACTGATTATATAAAATTACTGCTCCAGCTCAAGACCGCACAAAAATCCTCCTCTCTCTGCTGGAATGGGGAGTGATATTGTTCCAACCAAGCACCATAAAAACAGACCGGACGGGGCTCGGTGCTCAGGAGAACTGGTAAGCCCCTGTTTTATTCATGAGCATGCATGCTCCGCCAGCTGAGAAAGCCCCTGCAGTCTCTTCCAGCACATCAAGGTTTTGTGCCTGAATTACAATCAGGCCCAGGTCGCCGCTCTGACACATTGCATTAAAAAGCAACAGAGATTAACGGACCCAAGTCAATTTGGGGATTGATCGACGGGTCCTCGTCTAGAAAACAGAAACACCCCGAAAGAGAGCTCTGACCACCGGGATAATCGGAGCATGCTCATTCGACTCATGGAAATCAAATATGAAAAGAACATAAGACAAGCTCCTTTTTGGTGGGAGGGAGTGGGATTTGAGGAAGGTTTGAAGAGAGAAAAAGTTTGCACGTTTGTTGCTGGTAATCCGTTGGAAATGGAAAGAGGGACAAAGAGGCGTCCCTAAGGTGATACCAATGCAACAGCTAAATGGTGATGGAATGAAGCTCAATTCTTCAATATAAAGGTCATGCACCTATAGCATGACAGAAAGCTAAATCTATTTACTTTTCAAAACTGTTTCATGGCAGATAGTAGTATACTTGTAAAAATGCCACATTCTGAAATGTCAATTGTCATTATTAAATCTGTGTGCTGTTACATAACAGGCGTAAATAGTAAGAATGGGATCATGCTGTCATATAAAAAAAAAAAACACCAAGCTGACATTTGCATGCTCACAAATAGACACTTAATCAAGGAGAAACAGATGAAGATGTCCTCGCAGGCCTGACAGAAAATGAGCAGAGAAACAAACACAAATGAGTCACTTTGCCAACAAGAGGAGAAATAATTGGTCCACTTCCCATTATGCTAATAAATAAGCAATGATGATAAACAAAGTTTCAGAGCAGATTAAAAAAAAAAAAAAAGATAAATCTCAGTGGGAGGCCACCTATCTCCATCTCGCCCTCAATTTCACAACCATTAGATGTATCTGGCAAAGTCAAATAACAACAACGTAAAGATTTTTTTCATAGCATCTAAATTTACAGTTTGGAGGACGCCCCCTAATTGCCCTCTTTGAATACAGCGTCCCAGGCTCCCTGTCATTATGGCTGCATTGAAGTCCTAATGAGTGGAATTGTCATCCACAAAGACGCCCCCCTTTTTCCCTGCTGTGTGAGCGCATTAAATCCAGACAGCTCATTTCCATTCCCCTGCCATCTCTCCAGAAATGACGTGCGATGCTTGAAACTGTTTATTTCCAAATTCAGACCTCCTCCGTAGCAGCCATCGGCTTCAATTACCAGTTTTTCTGAGCGCAGCCATCAGGCAGCCTGACACTAAGGTCCAACCTAATTCCCACCTTCTCCAGAGTCAAGAGCATAATGTGCAGATAAAAAAGGTGGAAAATAGCCTGTGCCTCATTAGCATGCGGTGGCTGCCTGTTCATTTGCTCGCCTGCGAATGAAAGTTCTGACACTCGGGCGCCTTCCGCAATATGAGAATGGTCCTCTTCAGACAGTGCGCCGTCCTTACCGCAATGAGAGAGGTCATGAAGGGAGGGGGGGTGCAACATCGAACCCTGCTAGCTTTGCCCTGTGACTGCAGGGCCGGCCAGGGTGCCGAGTGGAGGGTATTGATTCTGGGAGCAGCTCATTACCTGCTGAATCAACACATTACAGGCGCGTTTGAAGCGCGCACAGCCGAATTGTTTACGAGTGTCTTTAGTGCAGGCCAAAAGCTAGCACTGACAGGGCATGGCCACACTCATTAGCCTGCAACCCCACGATTAGATGTTATCCGATACGCTGCTATCTGCTGCGTCCGTCTAACCAAGGCTGCTGGCCTGCATTGGTCTGGCCCATTATGGCCGCTCACACTCGCTCTCCCGTCTCTGTCCTCCTTTCTCTCACCACTCCCCATGAATGTATCCATTAGGCCGCAGGATGTGTAAATTGTTTTCACCTGCACTGCGGGCAGATGGAGGAGAAAGAAAGGCGCTGGACGCATAATTTCCTATGCATGAGCTTTCTAATCAGCCGCAGAGTAACATGATTCCTCAGCTTCTTGTGGATATGGGGGAAAAAAGAGTCTCTCAAATGCACAATCTGCAATCAATATGCATGCTATGTTACAGGGATATTGGAGGCAGAAGCGCTGGTGACTGAGTTCATATGAGCTTGCCTTATATAAGTGAGATGGCTTAATGGGAAGGATGCGGGGCCCAGCCTGATCCTATCCACTGGAGATAGAGTTCAGCCTGTGCACGATGAATTGGAGGATAATTTGACCTACAAGACAAAGCCCCCATAAGCACAATTTCCAGTGTCAGCAGAAGGCAGCCTGGATGAGTGACAATGTGTACGCACCATCACACACACAAATAAATGCTGTCCCTATTTAATGCTGCAACCACAATTTGGATTCCTGAGAGGGTCATGGTGTCAAACAGGCCATATGGAACCAAGCAGAATGCTGCTGAGTTAAGGCTAGAAAGTAAAGTATTATCATAATTAGGATATTCTATGTCAAAAGTGTATCATCCTTTGTAAAACATTTGACTACATCAAATTTGAGCCCCAAATTTACCAAACTTGAAAACCAATGTCAAAATGATTTATCAAAATATACAATTTTGTCTTGTATTATGGATTATACAAATAAATTAAGACTGATAATGAAAATAAATTTGAAAGATGATTTAAGTGGTTAAAATGTTTAACTATTTTGTATCTGCTGGTTTAAACAAAAATGTTGGCCATATAAAGCATTCCTGCAGCTCAAACCTAAGAGAATGACCCTATGGCAAGGTCATGGGGCTTATTCCCAAAAAATACAAACTGATAAATGTATATGCTGCTACACTACACATGTGGGAACTAGGAGATCATCCAGCTAATCAGCTTTAAAAAGCATTAGGCCAGTAGTTTGAAATCATAATTGGCTTGTACACTAATCTAAACCTATAGGCTTTCACTCACTTAAATGCACTTGCTTGTAAGAAGCAGAAACCGATAGATTGGTTATCTTATACTGACAGTTACATTGAACTGTTTGGCCTGGATAAGTGTGGCGTTCAAGTGTATAAAAACTAAGAACTAAAATTAGACACTGTTTTCAAACAAGTTTTCAACAGTCCCCCTGCCATTATAAAGACAAACAGGTAGTCCTACCCCAAACTAGATAATCTAGATCAGGGATTTTTAACAAAGATCCAGGCTGTCGAGGCTATTTCCTTACAAATAAATGTGCTAACCATTCTTTTTTTTTACAAAGGCTTGTTAAAAAGGGCTCATAACCACTGATCTATAATAGTTCAAATAATGGTTCATACTAGTAAACGATTATATTGCCCAATTTAACTCATTTCATAATTGATGATTTAACTTTTATATTAAAAATAACTGAATCAAAACTCAGCTGTCTTTAACTGCATTATGGTATTTTTGGCAGTTACACAAAGTGGAAAAAGCGATAAGTGCAAATAAGTTCAGTTTACAATAAAATAGCAGTATTTTCTTTAGCAACAGGCATGTAAATAGGAGTTAGGTGGCAGATATTTATACTTCAGTATTATAGTATATTATAAGCAAAAAAACACACTTCTTTGAAAACATTCTTCCAGAGCAAGTCCCGTACAGCCCTTGCAACCCGGATGAAGCTCGTTGATGGGTGTGTTCTAGCTCTGGTCTTAATGCGTGTATGGGTGCGATTTTTTTCTTCTTCTTCTTGTGTGACTTGCAGCAGCTTAGATGCTTCAAAGGCGTATTGCTGCCCTCCTCGGTACATCCAGAGCCATATAGAGTGAGAGTTGCGACAACTCCATTGACTCCAATGGAACGCTTTTTTTACAGCAATGGTGGCTCGTGGAGCCTCTAAATAGTTCCCGGAAGTAGCAGCAAACCGATGCCGCGCCGTAGAGATGCAGCAGAACAAACCGTTCGCGACGCACTTTTAACAGGTAAGACGTTTAAAAAATAAGATTGAATATTATCAGTACACCTTAGTAACAATAAATTGCAAATTAAAACCTTCTAGTAGATTATCACTCATTAAATGAGTAGATTTAAGGTTTGTTATCAGATAACTAACAGATTAGGCTAGGATTGGAGCTGAATGAAGTTAGTAACGAACACCCTAATAATTGTAAAATCTGTTCTCATAATTCAGTTTCATCCATCGTGTTTGCAATTAGAAAAAAAGGAGTATAAACATATTTTTTTGCAGGGTGGGGAAAGTTACTTAACGTTACATAGCCTATTACGTTAGTTCAATATAACGTGTGACAGCGGTGAGTGGAAGTGGTAAAAATGAGGTTATAAAGTTTGTTCCTTATTACACGTATTAAATTACTTAATAATAAAATGCACCCTATTGATATACATTTAGAGTGAATTGAGTTTGCAAAAACATGGGTGGAGTGTTTTTAGTCATTGTGATTCATTTACTATTACCTGTCTATATTATATAATAATACTGTATTATATACTTAAACTTGTTAGTGTATAAAAGTAACATACTGTAACATTCTGTGGGTTCTGGTGGGTGGAGGATTAGTGGTGCCACTGAACTGTTCTGTGATGGAGCATCAGTGAGGATGCAGGTCAGGAGAGCTGAGGGGACCTTTTTTTTGATAGCTGAATTTTCATTATTTTTCTTAGTGCTGCCTTTGCATTGTTTGATTTTTTTTTTTTTTTTTTTCTGGTCTCTTACATTTTTTTTAATAGACCCAGGTAACTGGCTGATGGTTCAATGGAATGCTGGCTGACTTGCTGCTGGTTGACTGGGCAGTGTCACCTGTCCCTGTCTCTCCTCTCTAGCCATGTCCTTTTTCTTCACTCTCACTTTCCCTTCTCTGAGTGTCCTTGTTCTTTTTTCCTCAACCTTTGAAACTGATAGAGGTAGAATACATGGTTTTGCTAATTTTAAATATTGAAAATATCACATCACTTTACTAGTACGAGTTTGTACTTATTATATATGAATCACCTGAAATAACAGCTGTAATCAGTAGCCCTTTCTTGTATGTTCACAGGTCTAGGGGTGCATCGTGGAGCAGGGCCCTCCTCTTTTTGACCACAGGACAATGTACAAAGATTGTGGGAATAGCATCTGGTCTCAGCCTACTCTTGAATTTTTTGGTCATGACAAATTGCTTTGCCGCAATTTGTCTGCATACTGACTTCAGTTTAGTTTCCACACACACCTTTTTTTTTTGTCTACCCACATACAGTACATATCACATGGTGGTTAAATGCACAGTTATAGGTAATACTGATGACTCCCTGCAATGTCTCACCCTGAGTCTCAGCTCCCTGGGTTTTGCAAGGCTTTGCTTGTTCCTTATTTCTAGTAAAACATTGTCAATGTAAAAAAGTGCAAATAAATTTAAGTATAATTACCTAACAATTTTTTGTTGTTGTAATTTTTATTTGTATTTAGATTGCTCCTGCTGACTTGAGCCAACCATTATTTTCTCCTCTCTATGTCAGCGGGGAAGCCATACATTCGCACACCTTTCTCTGACTGAGTGGAGCATCCCCATGCAGCACAGTAAACCACGGTGGAGACTATGCAAGGACAACATTAAAGAAAGGACACATACAAAATGCTTGTCATGCTATTACATTTATTAGAAATGTATTAATGAATTGCTGTAAATAGTTAATTGTATAATTACAATTTAAAATAACTGTTTTCTATTTTAAAATGGAATCTACTCCTGTGATGCCAACCTGAATTTTCAGCATCATTACTTTTGAATGGCAGTGTACATGTTTATATACGAGTATGCTTAAGTTGTTTTAAACCTGAATATATTGTGTACATGAATAAGTATTGTAAGAATTATACTAGATATAATAGGTATATTATTTATAATACATAATTATATTACTATATGTAATTGTAAGAATTATAAACAGTAAGCTTCATTTTACATTTATTTAACATGCTAATTACTGCTGGTAACTGTTAATTGACCCATAGTGCGGAGCGAGCTGAAAATCACCTGTCACCAGCCTGTCTCTGTACTACCTGAAAGTCATCAATATGACATGAGTTAACATGAGATCAGTGAAAAAAAGGACAATATGTAACGTAAAAAGGCAACAGGAACCCGTGTTTATAAAACTTAAGGTTAGCCTGAAATACGTTTTTAAAATAACGGTAATTGAACACTAATCCTCAAATATTACCCGATTTGATATTTTAAAAACAACATCGCTGTAACTACATACTCATGCTACGTACATATGTCAGTGTGTTGTATAAACATATAAAATAAATGCATTTATTGACTCCTTATTACCAGAAATCGCAGTTCTGTCCCTCTACTCTATCAGTTTGAATGGCCGCCAAAGCACTTCCTGGAACTATTTGAAGTCTACACGAATCACGTGACAACCAAACATTTCGAACTTCCGTTGTCGCAACTCTCTCTCTATATGGCTCTGGGTACATCTAAAGAACTCCATCTCATCTAGATTAAATCCTCAAATAAATACCAGCATGGAGTTAAAAACGTATAACCTTTGTTATTCCATATTTCTTATTTTCAATAATTAATTTTAAAGATAAGGATTCATCTCTTGCCCTCTTTGGATACATCTCTTTAACAGTGTTAACAATATGGATGCATAAAACAGCATTGTACCCCCCCCCCCTTTTAAGTTATCAGGTATTGGCAACACGCTCATTGCTGAGCTAATTGCTCAGTAAACTCTGTAGCTATATCTCCTTGGCCATAGCTATTTGTAAAATAAAACAAAAGGAAGGTAGAGCCTTCAGTAGCAGAGACAAAGGTGTGCTTCAGCAGGACAACGAAAAAGACGCTAAATTGTATGATAGCTAAACACAGACCTGTTTCACCCCACTTCATATGTTGAGCCATCAAAGACCTTTCCTTCATTGTCATGTCATCATCGAAGGACTCGTTGATGCTAATGAATGTTAGCAACCTATCTTGACCAAGATCTTGAAAAGACCATCTCTGCTAGCCATATCAAAAGCCTTGAAGAGATCAGCAAAGTCCACATTGAGGGGTTACTGCTGCTCCCTGCACTTTTCTGCAAACATGGGATTGATAAAATCATGTCGACAGTGGATCTGTGGATTCAGAACTCACACAGTGACTCTAGATAAACTCTCTCAACAAGAGCCTGAAGGTGCTTAAGGACAACTTAAAACAAACAACCTCCCAACTATGCATAGGAGAGATAGGCATGATATTTATTACAATCACTTATGATGTCCTTGTTCTAACTGAGTGTGACAATGCTTGCATCCCTCATATCACGATGCACAGTGCCTTCTCTTCAACAGAGGCAAAGGATTTCATGCATTTACAGTGCACTTCTTCTTCTTTAAGATCCAAGATTCAATTTGTCACATGCACGTTATATGACATACAACAAGCAATAATAAACCGTTCATATGTTCTGTTGCCGTCAGACAGTTGAAATAGTAACCAAAATTATTTTGATGATCCAGATGTTTGACATATCCCAATAAATATATATTTTATTTCATCACTGGATGAGAACGGCAAGATGCGCTTAAATAAAAAAAAGGGGAATGGAAACACATTTACAGAATAGATTCCTCCATGCGCATCTACAAAGTCATGTGATTTTGCGCTATTAGAAGGTATAACTTGACTAGCAGCGGACTGATCGTGTCATAGCATGTATATGTAGTTATGGTCATTCTGAAATGCCTGAGCAAAGTCTGTAGTCAAAGTATTCTGTATAATCATCTTACATGACTGCATTCCCAAACAGCAGCATCCGCCTCCGAAAGCATTGACAGCAAATATCATGTTACGTCTACACACACCTAGGTGGAGGTAATTCATATCATGTATGAAAGGTATTAAATTCAGTGGCTTCTGCTATATTCTTAGTGATATATAGTGCCACAGTTTACCAGGAGTGACAAATTCTTTTTGACTAGTTAGATGGAAATGGCGCTGTATTTGTGTATGTTTTTATATATTTTGGTTATGCGCATAAGTTCATTTGAATCTTGGATGGAAACATAGCTATGGACTACTAAGTCTCTATATACAAAAGGTATTGCTTGTCTCTAGTTGCTTGGAAAAGTCTTTAAAGTTCAGGAAGTCATGACAGTGACGATGTTTAGCCAGAGACTGGTGATAACTTGTGGAGTGCTGTTTCCCCAGTCATGGATAAAGGAGCTGAGCTGCTTATCTGAGAGGCATTTCAAGGACTGATTCACGTGAACTCACCAAGAAGGGACTTTGATGACATGGACATTTCACTGGCTAATGTGACTTCATTTTTAACAGTGCTATAGTTCAATTCAAAAGGGTCCACATTAACACAGCTATTTAGCTGTTCATTATTCACACTATTTCTCTGGGGTTGCAGGTGGCGTAGCTACATTTGCAATATTATTAAATCACTCAATTAACAATAGTGTGATATGCTATTTATGCTAGCACATCACCATTTTTTTCTCCAATGCCTACGATAAAGAAGACTATGCTTGCCTAACATCCATGCAGCTACTTCATTTTGTTGGGAGAAAAGTAACTCAAACATTATTTCTTCCTCTCATGTAGGTATGCAGTGTTATGTCCGGTATACATCAAAATTCTAATTATCCTCACCAGCGTCTTACTAGAGATTAGCATTCCTGATCATTCTTGAAATATACCATTTTCACCAGCCGAGACAAGTGTATCCACTAAAGTGACAATCAGCCTGAACGCAGAGGCTGATGGGCCTGAAGTTGATCAGAGAAGACCAATCATTAAGAGTGGCAGGTAAACAGTCCACTGATGGTTAAATGTAGTTTCATAACAAGGTTTGGGAGAATCATGTCAGATACTTAGCCTAATTAGCACAGGTGGAACCACTTAAGATAATCAATCTTAGGGTATAAATACAGCTGAATTAGCCTACCTGTCTCCATTGACGGTTTATCAGCATCCCGGTTTGCGCTGTCTGTCATCTTATCACAGACCCAATTTTCCTTCCAGCGAGGTGATCCATACCAGGGATTTTTCAGATCTGCTACATTTGCTGATACCCATGATCATTAAACAAGGCTGTTGAGCACCATCAAACGTCATCCCGACACGCGAGCGTGTTGGAAGCGTTTCCAGGCAAAATAGAATAGGAAAATATGTTTATATGCCATTGTGTACACCAATACATATTAACGAGAACTTTCCTGGTAGAGCACTTACGTTTTCTCTTTCATCCAGCGAGCATTGGGTCTCACAGCGGATGCAGCGAGAACTTTCCCGGTAGAGAACTTACATTTTCTCCTCCGTCCAGCGAGCATTGGGTCTTACAGCGGATGCAGTGTGAGAAAATCTCCCGGTCAAGCTCTCGTTTTCCTCTTTCCTGTTTTCTCTTTCTGTCTAGCGAGAATTAGGTCTCACAGCGGACACAGTGAGAACTTTCCCGGTAGAGCACTTACTTTTTCTCTTCCGTCCAGCGAGCATTGGGTCTCACAGTGGACGTAGTGTGAGAAAATCTCCCGGTCAAGCTCTCATTTCTTTCTTTCCCGTTTTCTCTTTCTGTACAGCGAGTATTTGGTCTCACAGCGGACGCAGCGAGAACTTCCCCAGTAGAGCACTTACCTTTTCTTTTCCGTCCAGCGAGCATTGGGTCTCACAGCGGACGCAGTGTGAGAAAATTTCCCGGTCAAGCTCTCTTTTCCCTCTTTCTGTCCAGCGAGCATTTGGTCTCACAGTGTACGCAGCGAGAACTTCCCCAGTAGAGCACTTACCTTTTCTCTTCCGTCCAGCGAGCATTGGGTCTCACAGCGGACGCAGTGTGGGAAAATTTCCCGGTCAAGCTCTCTTTTTCCTCTTTCCCGTTTTCTCTTTCTGTCTAGCGAGCATTTGGTCTCACAACGGACACAGTGAGAACTTTCCCGGTAGAGCACTTACTTTTTCTCTTTCGTCCAGAGAGCATTGGGTCTCACAGCGGACACAGTGTGAGAAAATCTCCCGGTCAAGCTTTCATTTCCTTCTTTCCCATTTTCTCTTTCTGTCCAGCGAGCATTTGGTCTCACAGCGTACGCAGCGAGAACTTCCCCAGTAGAGCACTTACCTTTTCTCTTCCGTCCAGCGAGCATTGGGTCTCACAGCGGATGCAGTGTGAGAAAATCTCCCAGTCAAGCGATCATTTCCCTCTATCCCGTTTTCTCTTTCTGTCCAACGAGCATTTGGTCTCACAGCGTACGCAGCGAGAACTTTCCCGGTAGAGCACTTACGTTTTCTCTTTCGTCCAGCGAGCATTGGGTCTCACAGCGGACGTAGTGTGAGAAAATCTCCCGGTCAAGCTCTCATTTTCCTCTTTCCTGTTTTCTCTTTCTGTCCAGAGACCATTGGTCTCACAGCGAAGAAAGGCACAAACTCGCCTGATCGGTCGCTCCAAATTACAATTGCTCCCCATTGCAGGCCAGCAGGGCCTGTCAGTCCAGGTACAGTGAGCCGCCATCATTGGCCCACTGGCCAAACATTCAGACCCTTTCTCGAGATGCCAGCCCGCCAAATTTGGGGGGGTCTTTAGTTCGGTGGCTGTCCTCCTGCTCTTTAGCTTTTTGGGGGGTACTCTAGGTTCGGGCCATTCCCGAGCTCGGAGCCCCTTCCCCGGACAGCACGCCAAATATGCATTATAATACTTGAGCTAATTATATGTAAGTGTGAACTCGTGAAAGGACAGCTGATCGAGCAACTGCAGCAATTTATCAACCTTCTGAGCATAGTGGCCACTGATGGAGGGACATAGGCTACATCAAAAGCCGAATAAGGAAGACAATGAAGGCATAGAGACAAGCTTTCCAAGAATACCTGAAAGACACTGGCATCCAATGGAAAGATGTGGATAATGTGGACATGGATAATGTCGTCTTTTGGTCATCATGCCAACATGTGACATGATCTAATAATGGCGAAATCTCTGCAGAGTGTGAGCTACTCTCTTTAAATATTAAGGCATGCCACCTCTTCAAATCATTCAGAGAGTGCACTCCCTGAATGATCTTAGAACTGAACTACTACGTCTTTGTGTTTGGAGGTTCAAACCTCAGTGAGGTTTTGCCTGCAGATAGCTCAGAATCTGAACCCTTCAGAGCAAAGCCTGTCACGAAAAATATGTTCAAGACCTCTACAATATTCTGAAATTAACAAGTGGTCCTGAATTAAATAAATTTTGAGTGACAAATGAAGCTCAAACATAGTTCAGGCAGAACACGGCATGACTGAAGCATCAGCTGACGCTCAGCTGATTGTAACTCCTTTCACTACAATTAATAAGATATATAAGACCATCTGTACTCATGCTAGCCATGGTCTGTCATAAAAACCGGCACTAGTCAGCCTTGAATTCTGTCGCACAGACACGCACTTACCCTCCTTCATCCCCAACTCCTCCTATGAAGATAAATGACTATTTAAATGCTCGCCCATGGCGATGTACCATCTATCCAGCTCATGTTGCTAAGATTGTTCAATATTTTCACAGTACGGATTTACTCTACTGGTATATGACTGTGTGTATAAAAATATCTGGGAATTGTTTAGTCTAGCCTGTGTAAAGCACAGAATCTGAACCCTTCCGAGAGAAGCCTGCTGCCAAACACAAGTTCAAGACCTTTACAATAATCTGACATTAAAAAGTGGTCCTGACTGAAATATAATTTAAATTCATGTCTTGCACACTTCAATGCACTTTGAATGGAACATATGTTCACTTCGAACTGGAATCATGGAGGAATATCCTGTGATGTCCACTTCACAGGGCACTTATGTTCGAAAAAAACAAATGTCTGATGCATAGGAGAAACATACAAAATGTGCAGATCAGGGGGGTGTGAGGCTGGAATTGAGAACCGCTGACTTATGCGGTCTTTTTGCACATTGCATCGCACTACGAAAAATAAAAACATAAAACATTTGTGATCAGAGAAATGACAAACAACAAGTGCTTCTCTTCACTCCGCAAAACTCTTAAACGTACTTACAGACAGTGAGTCAGAACAGCTGGAATTGTAGTCTACTTACCCAGGATCAGGAAACAGTCCTCTATAAAGTGCACTGCACACATGAGAATATTTAGGTTGAACTGTTCTGGAACAGTGTTGTAAATACAACTTAACCACTGATTTCTAGTTGTGTCCTCTTTTGGCCAAACAAAGTAGTTTCACTTTTGCAAAGAAACACACAGCGTCTCTACAACATGGCGAGACATCAGCAAGAATAAAAGTTATAAAAGTAACATTTCTGCGGCATTATGCAAATCTTCCCACATCATGAAGTAGACATGTGGGGGCATGTTAGAATGAGTCATTTAGGTATGGGTGCTTGTCTCTTAAATTTATAAAAATATCTCTTTGGGTTTGAGTCTTTAGTCTTTGCAACTTTACAGATCTTCTTTATGCACCAAGAGCTTGTAACACTCCAAAGAGAAAGAAAAAAGTGAAATCGCATCATATGATCCCTTTAAAGCAGAATTTAATTTTATTTACATATTATAATTTGACTTGATTGGAAACATGCTATAGAGATTAAAGTTTAATTTATGTCCTAATAATGATAATGTTTATTAGATACATAACAAAAGCTTGTATTTTATTTGTTCTGGTCAGTGTTCCCTTGTCTGGTATTAAATGTTCTACGTGTGTCGCCTACCTGTCTGTTTATTACACGCTTGTGGATTTATTTAAAGACTATTTACCTTCATCTTCTTTGTGCATGAGTTTATCTTCGACACCATTCTGCATAGGCATGGGAAGTGGGGGTGATGAGGGTTCCCTTTCAGTCGGTCACGTTCTATGTTACATCAAAAAGACTAACGAATGGGATCTCACCCGAGATCCCAATCACCTTTGAGTGGTACAAAACGAGCCAATGGTCTGCAGAATTTGCATCTCGAGCTCCACCCCACAGAGCGGTATATAAGGAGCAGCATGAGCAACTCGCATTCAAGCTTCCGATTCGGAGCCGAGCACATCGCTTGCTGCTTTCACCGGAGTGTTAACAAGTGAGTCAACTGGTGTTGGTGTGATGGCGCGATTCAGCGGTTTGTCTGGGTCCCTTGCAGTCAGCTCCTGCATTCCCCTGAGCACTTCAGTGCCACTGAAAGAGCTTTTTCTCTCACTAAAAGAGAAAACGGGTTGAATATGCGTCTTTTTAAAGACGTAATTTCGCCCCTGTGTTTCTGGGTGCAGTCAATGTGGAGGGGGGGGGGGGTGGGGGGGGGGGTACAGCCACGATCGCTGTGTCACGTGTCTGGGCTTTCAGTGCACTGACACTGCATTCGTGGATGACTTTTGTACTCATTGGGTTTGTTTCTCTCCGGAAGTGCACCAGGAAGTGACCAGTTCATGGAAGTCACCTTTTACTGCCTGAAACCGCTCTGGTGCTTCCGTCGCCTTCACTGCCCTCGATGGCAGAGGGGCCAAGGAGTATGCTGGGATTCCGCCAGTGGAACGTTCTGTTGTGATGCAACCGTGTCCTCAGAGCACCTCCACATGGCGGGAGGACCGGGGAGGAGGGCCGGGGAGAATCCTTTGTTCTCCTAGAGTACCCCCCAAAAATAAAAACCATTTTATTTTGAAATGCGCAATCTGGCACTGATCCAGCCACCTCAGTCAGAGCGCACCGCTCTGTGGCCTAGACTAAGCCCCGCCCATCATCCGTCTGATTTGTTTGGAATCACGAGCCTGGCCAATCAATACGGCTGGCGTGGCTGGAAAATGTTCCGCTCTTACACCAAAAGCATAGGAGCTGCTTCAGTGATCATCATCACACATCAATAAGTTCTCTCTAAAATCTCTCGAAGGTAAGAATGCAGTAAATGTTCCTGAAGTTGAAATAAATCACTACACTGAAGTTGCAAAACACCTAAATATAATCAATTTATGATGACAAGCCCCGTTCAGTTATTATACTGTAAATTCCCGGTCAATGTCCGTCATTGCAGTGATATGCTTTAACGGATCATCACATCTGTGCTGAGATAGTGAAACTAAAACCTTAACGTTATATAGTGAATAGATTATCAACACGAATGAATTCACTCACGTCTGCCGCGTTTTTTTTTGTTTTTTTTTGTGTTGTTCACATAGCTTCACTGAACAGCGTCCGTTCCGTTAGGGCTCTTAGTAAAAAAAAAATTCATATTTGGAGAAATATTGCTTTATTCTAACATGATTGCAAAATAATTTATCATTCAGATTCAGAATTACCATTATGCAATTTTGAAGAGCTGAAAGGGCATCAAGCACGAGCTCTGACGCTCTGACGCCCTGACGCGATGCGAGCTCCCTATTCCTGATTTAGTTATCTCCGCAGCTGCGCTCTCTCATTTGACTTAAATTTTCAATAATCTCACATAGCACGTTTCTGGATGATGCTGTCCTGTATACTTCCTAGTTTGTATCGCCTTGATAAACAGTCAAACAAACATTTAACACATCAAAAAATATATAATATTCTGCGATATATATTGCAATACTTTTTCTTACAAACAAAAATGGGGTGAGCACACTTTCATTCTCATTTTAAATGATTTAAACATCGACACCATCATGTCAATTGATTAATATGCACGAGGGAGAGAGAACAATACAGCGCTCGTGTTGTTTGAAGACGGATCGCTCTCTCTCTGTATCTCTAACGCGCGCTCTCTATCTGTCTCTCTCGCGCATGCTCTCTCTCTCTCTGTCTCTCTCACGCTCTCTCTCTGTCTCGCGCTCTCTCTCTCTCTGCCATGTTAAACTTGCATGTGTTTTTCAGTCCTGTCAATGATAAACTTTCACTCTATGATGGTTAAGCTGTGCAATTAATCCACGGATTCGGATTAACTAAAAAAGCAAACACATACGCGCACACACACACACACACACACACACACGTGTGTGTGTGTATATATATACACGCGTGTGTGTGTGTGTGTGCTTTTTTAGTTAATCTATTGATGTGCATTAGACTATTAATTGAGTAGTCACCTCTATTATTTTAGGCTATGTTTTAGTCATCAGAAAATAATTCTGAGAGGTTAAGCTATTGAACATTTCTAACATGTAAATTATTGATGCCAATATTTCCCTTTCCCTAAACTGTTTAGCTGTAGTAAAATATCCATAGGCTTAATCATGAAACATACTGTGGTCCCACTTTTATTAATATTAATGTTATTATTAACAGTGCTCAGAATTAAAGATGTGTTAAAATAATTTAAAGAGGGTCTTTGTCAGAGGCCTTTTTATTCTTAATTTTGACATTATTTTTCATTTTTACACTAGACACATATCAGTTCAAAATATCGGTTATCGGTCTCCTTGATCTGTAATAATCGGTATCGGCATCGGCCCTGAAAAATGCATATCAGTAGATCCCTAAAATAATCTTGTCCTACGCTCCTCCATGCTGGCTGGGGAACGGAGACAAAATCCCACACCCCTGGATCTGATCAGATGGAGTCCTTCTGTAACGATCGGAACACAGGAGACGAGAGATCCAAGAGCAGTGTGTGTTTATTGGGTAATCCCAAAATCATAATCAAAACAAGCAGGGAGTCATAACCAAAAATCAGTCCAGAAACAAACAAACAGGAACAAGAAACTCAAAACACAAGGAATGCGAGGAAACCAGGTGACAGAAAATAAGGACTCCATGACACAGACAGAAAACAGACCGGTTTACATAGACAGGATAATGATGAAAGTGAAGACAGCTGAGTGCAATTAACAGGTGTGCAATTACCGTGATGAAGGAACAAGGCTTTGTAGGAAATGTAGTGCCTGCGGTGAGGTGCCTATGGGGAAGTGAGACCAAGAAGAAACCAAGAGATGTCGTGAGCTGAATTTTCAAATCTTTATGTTTCTGGAGTGAGCAAAGTTTTTGATCCAAATGTATAAAAAAAAATATTCATTTAATTGTAAAAATAAAAAATCCATTATCTTTTTCACTCTCTGCACGAATACTTAATTTCAAGGGGCAAAATAAATTGCAGTGTATCTACACCATCCCCCACAGCATGTGCCGTAGCTTTCAATACAAGATATAATCATTAAAAAATATGTTTGAGATACCACAAGGTCATGAGTGGGGCTGTGTATTGGCAAGAATCTTGAAATATGACATGTATCATGATACAGGGGTTGCAATTCGATATGTTGTTATAGTGAACAGAAAGGTGATATATAAAACACACTTCAGCTTTGTACATTGGAACTGGAACAAACCTTGCATCCTCCATTACTAGCAGCAAACTATATTAATGATAACATTAGTGGCGTGCCCTAATGCTAGTATTTCCTGTCACTGTTTAAGTTCAGAGATGAAGACTGCAATGAGGCAGTCAGGATATAAACTCAAAACAACTGCCATGAATCTTGTATGATTTATTTATTCATTTTTATATATATATTTTTTAAATCTTGATATTCCATTTTTGAGAATCAATACAGTATCGCCAAAAAAAAACGAAATATTGCAATACTTACATGACATGTATTGAGATTTTCTTACACCCCTAGTCAAGATAGCAAATCCTGGTGTTTTAAAAGGGTGGAAAACAATTTTTAAACTAGGGTGTTAGCTTTGAGGGATGATTTTTTTTATTTATTTTATTCATTGTCTGATCACCTTATAGACATCCTTCTTACATTGTGTGTGCCTTTTTTGTCACAGTTTACTGTTTGTTGCAAAATCCTACAGGACTTAATTTGAAGCACTGTAATTACTGTAATACTACAACTTCTCATCTTTGCTTCTGACTGTTAACTTGTTAGGCCTCACTCTGTCAGAAGCTAATATTCCGAGGCACACAGCACACTGTGGTCTCTCTTCATTTCCTAATGATGTACTGGTAAATTCAAATTTTCTTGTTTTAAAAAAAAAAAAACGTTAATACTGGATGTGATGGTTGTTGCACCATGATGGAACTGCTTGAGGCTGTCTACTCTAGATTCCTCACACAAATGTTGTGTCAGAAGTTGTGTGACTTTTTAGAGTACATCAAAAATAAGATCAGTTAATTGTTGTCAGTTTGTTGTGGCAGAGTAGACAGAATCTGAGGGGGCTCTATTTGCTTTTGTTGCGTAATGCTAGTCATGGTTTATCCACATTGTTTCGGTAGCTGTGACATTTAAAGTAGATTCATCATCTGTTTTATGTTTACCTGGCATTGGCAATCTTTTCATACACTTTTCCATGCTTAGTGCAAGACCATGTTGTCAGTTTTGTTCATGGACTTTAGACTTCTAAAATATGTTGGTCATCAGTTCCTGTTTTCTGTGTTTGATTTCCCACTCCTTGTTTGTAAACATCTCCAGCTGCGTTTGATTTATCATTTAGTTTTGCCTTTATATACTCTTCCCTCAAATTCAATCATGGTCTAGTCCCCGTTATGCTAGGTTGGTTTTGTAACTTCTGTTTGCCTGCCTTTTTACTTCACCCATTAAATGTTGGATGTTTAATTTATTCTTCTGTCTTCGCCTACTTGCCTGCAAGCAACCAACACGTGCATCTTTCATTCATATTTTCTAGTGGTAGGCATAGATTTATTTTTTTAATCTAGATTAATCTCACTATAATCTTGGAATTAATCTTGATTAATCTTGATTAAAATGGCTCATTTGAATTCTACCAAAGGCATTCAGAATATATTTGCTACCTAAACAATATAATGACTAAAAGTAAGTCTTTTAGAACGGGTTTCTCAAGACAGGTGGTGCATTAGACCAGGGGCTCATCTCCTGTTTTAAAAATGCATCACGAAGTGCTTGAGAAAGCTGTAAACTAATTCCACATTGCACAAGGTGCAAACAACCTTTTGTCTGTTTCACACATAATCCGTCTGCAGTGCGTATGTATTGCATATTTTTTTACGCACCCATGTTAACGGATTCCAGCGTTCACGCGGTTGTGGTCCATCAGTGCGTTCCAGTCTGCTACCGAGTAGCGGACTGCAAAAACGTCCTGTGTGAAAGCTCAATGAGTCCGTGCTGCTTCTGCACCACATACTAAACGCACACGGACTGTATACGCACTGCAGGCAGGCGTGCGTCTTGTCAAGGTTTCCATTGGGAAGCTTTTTTTAAAAAAGATCCCTGAAGCAAACCTGGTGGCTTCAGCTGCATCCATGTTAGCACGTCACCTTTGATGTGGTAATTTCACAGTAGGCATACACACAGGTTTAAAGACTTGTTCACGCCCCCTACAGTGCAATTCTGAGGCATACATCCACTCTAACATATCAAGGTGAAAGTCATCATTGCTCGCCTAGTATAGATCCAGCTCCCTACCCAACTTTGAGAATAGATTAACAGCGATATTTTTTTTATCGCCTGATAAGAGTCTCCTGTTAAAGCAGCACGTTAACGCTGATAATGGCCCACCACTGATATTTTCACATGGCTCCCGCCAAGATTCAATTCTGATTATTCAATCATGCCATCCAGCAGGCTGTTATTCGACAACAACAACCACTGCAACTTATAACAGACTGCTCAAGAGAGTACTGTGAACCATATCAATGTTGTCACGGTTGGTAAACCGTGATCTCGGGTTGTTTACACTTTGTGGTGAATTCTGTGTGTCCTGCGTCTGCACTGATTAGTTGTGGGCGTCTCCGTTAATTGTATCAGCAACAGCTGCCACTCATTACTCATCTCCTTATAATGGCTTGTCTCACGTCTTGTGTTTGTGAGATCGTTGTTTCATGTCGTTGTGTTTACCCCCGTCTGGCTTCTGTGTAGTTTGCGTTTGGATGTCTGTGTTTCCCCAGAACCTCATCCACTCTCTGCACGATCACTCAGCCACGGGCACTTACCTTCGGCTCTGTTCCCCGCAGTTCCTGTGCCACTCTCTCCTGGTGCCTCAAGCCGTCAAGACCCGGACTCCTCACCTACACTCCACTACCGTCTGGATTTATCACCGTCTATCATCTCCCTGGAGTGTTACCGCCTCATCGTCTTTGTGTGTCTTTGTACTATATCTCATCATCTCATTAAATCTTGTTAACTCGCTATTGTTTCCGGACTGTCTTTTCACCAGCCGTCACAGAACGATCTCACCTACATGGAAGCAGCGAGCACCAACACCCTCACCGATTTCATGCACCATAGTGTCAAGAGAATGGATCAGCAGCAGGAGAGCATCTCGAACACCGGACGCGCTGTCCAAGTGCTGGTGGCACAGGTGTCCAAGCTCACCCAGCAGATCCATCAGCTCACGTCTCCCACTGCACCCATCGCTCCGCCTGCGCCGACCGTTCCCCCGGGGATTCCCCAGGACCACTTCCGGCCTGAGCCGCGACTTCCGGCGCCGGAGAGTTACGCTGGTGAGCCAACTTATTGCAGAACATTCCTTAACAAGTGCTCTATGCATTTTGCCCTGCAGCCCCGCACTTTCGCCACAGAAGAATCCAAGGTAGCGTTCACGCTCACACTTTTATCGGGCAAGGCTGCCTTATGGGGAACGGCGGTGTGGGAGAATCAACATCCGTGCTGTGCCTCGTTCCACCTCCTATCTGACGAGATGAAGAGAGTTTTCGACCGGGCCGCGACCGGCAGGGAGGCCGCCCATCGCCTCTCGGAACTCCGACAAGGACATTCATCTGTCACAGAATATTCCATCGAGTTCCGTACCCTGGCGGTCGTGTGCCAGTGGAACGAGGCGGCGCAGTGGGATAGATTCCTGCATGGGTTATCCGACCGTGTGCAGCAGGAAATCTACCTCCTCGAGCTGCCCCCTACCCTCAACGAACTCATCGACCTGGCGTCGCGGGTGGAGGCCAGGTTTAATCACCTTGGCCGCCAACACAGTCCTTCCAGACCTCCATTCTCTCCTGGTAGGGGGCGCTTGAGTCAAGAGAACACGGTCGGTTCTGTCAACGATCACGAGCCCATGCAGGTGGGTCGAGCTCGGCTGTCCTGGAGGGAGAGGGAACGGCGGAGGTCCCAAGGACTATGTTTATACTGTGGAGACTCTGACCATAACATCTACTCATGCCCAGTTAAAGGACCCAGCCCGGTAGTAAACCTGAGATCTCCGCTGAGAAGTCCTCACCTACATTATCAACCCTCCTTCCGGTGAAACTGCGGTGGAGAAATCAACATCACGTGTGTCACGCCCTTCTGGACTCCGGAGCCAAAGGTAACTTCATGGATTCTTCACTGGCACATCACTTGAACATTCCTGTCCTTCCTGTCTCTCTCCCCATCCGTCACCGCACTCAACGGCCAGGAACTGCCTCACGTCACCCACCATACTGAACACATCACACTCATCTCATCTGGCAACCATCAAGAAACCATATCCTTTTTTCTAATGGACTCCCCTGTTGCTCCCATTGTATTAGGTCACCCCTGGTTGTCCAAACATAATCCACGAGTGGAATGGGGTTCTAACACTGTCACATTGTGGAGTGAAAGATGTCATGAGTCGTGTCTGGTTTCTGCTTGTCCTGTTGTTCCTGTTTCTGTCTTACAGAAGGAGACCATGGCTTTGCTAAACGTGCCCGTTGAGTATCTGGACCTGAAGGAAGTGTTCAGTAAGTCCCGGGCTGCTTCTCTTCCTCCGCATCGTCCCTACGACTGTGCCATAGACTTAGTGTTAGGTAAATCTCCGCCTAAAGGCAAGTTATACTCTCTTTCTATTCCTGAGAGGGAGGCCATGGAGAAATATATTTCTGATTCCCTAGACTCTGGGTTCATCCGTCCTTCCTCATCTCCAGCGGGGGCGGGGTAGTTTTTTTGTGGGTAAAAAGGATGGTTCTCTGCGACCTTGCATTGATTACCGAGAGCTGAACAACATTACTATTAAGAATACTTATCCGTTACCACTCATGTCTTCAGCTTTCGAGAGGTTGCAGGGAGCATCTGTATTCACAAAATTGGATTTACGTAACGCTTATCATTTGGTCCCCATCATGAAGGGGGATGAATGGAAAACTGCCTTTAATATCCCTAGAGGGCACTTTGAATATTTGGTGATGCCGTTCGGGCTCTCCAACTCGCCCGGGGTTTTTCAAGCACTCGTGAATGACGTGTTGAGAGATATGGTAGATCAGTTTATATATGTTTACCTGGATGACATACTGATTTTTTCTTCTTCTCTCCAGGAACATGTTCAACACGTCAGACGACTGCTCCAGAGGTTATTAGAGAATGCGCTTTTTGTCAAGGTGGAGAAGTGCGTATTCCATGCACAGTCGGTCCCCTTCCTAGGGTTTATCGTGTCGTCTGAGGGAATACGAATGGACCCTGACAAGGTAAAGGCTGTGATAGATTGGCCATCTCCAGATTCCCGTAAGGCCCTACAGCGGTTTCTGGGGTTCGCCAATTTCTATCGGCGTTTTATTCGGAATTACAGCCAACTAGCCTCACTTCTGACAGCCTTGACCTCCCCCAGTACTCCGTTCAGGTGGTCTGACGCAGCTGAGGCTGCGTTCTCTAACCTCAAGAACCGCTTTGTTTCGGCTCCCATCCTTGTCGCCCCTGATCCCACATGGCAGTTCGTGGTGGAGGTTGACGCATCAGAGGTGGGGGTAGGAGCAGTGTTGTCCCAACGTGCTGCTTCAGACGATAAGGTCCACCCTTGCGTGTTTTTCTCTCATCGATTATCTCCTGCCGAACGTAATTATGACATTGGCAATAGAGAGTTGTTGGCGGTCAAATTAGCGTTGGAGGAGTGGCGCCACTGGTTAGAGGGTTCAGGGGTTCCCTTTATTGTTTGGACCGATCATAAGAATTTAGAGTACATCAGAACTGCTAAAAGACTCATTTCCAGGCAGGCTCGGTGGGCACTTTTTTTCGGCCGTTTTGAATTTACCCTATCGTACCGCCCGGGTTCCAAAAATGTTAAACCCGATTCTTTGTCACGTCTTTTTGATCCCTCCGCCCGTCCCGCTACTCCCGAGTGTATTTTGCCTGAGAGAGTAGTAGTCTCAGCACTCGTATGGGAGGTCGAGTCGAAGGTCAAGACGGCCTTAGAAGGGGTAACGCCTCCGTCCGGTTGCCCACCGAACCGCTTATTTGTGCCGGAGGAGTTAAGGTCCGAAGTTGTCCTTTGGGGTCATTGTTCCAACATGGCTTGTCATCCAGGGATAAGTAGAACTAATGGGTTGGTTAGCCAACGATTCTGGTGGCCACGTATGGCTCGCGACGTCCGCGATTTTGTTTTGGCTTGCTCAGTTTGTGCCAGTGGTAAGTCATCTAACCGACCTCCTGATGGGCTCCTTCAACCGCTGTCTGTCCCTTCGAGACCCTGGTCACATATCGCTCTACATTTTTTTACCGCCCTCCCACCCTCTAATGGCATGACAGTCGTTTTGACTGTAGTGGACCGGTTCTCGAAGGCGACACATTTCATTCCCTTGCCCAAATTACCTACAGCCAAGGAGACAGCGGTTACTGTTTTAGATCACGTCTTTCGGCTCCATGGCCTCCCGGTAGACGTGGTTTCAGACAGGGGATCCCAGTTCATATCCAAATTTTGGAAGGAGTTTTGCAAGTTATTAGGAGCGTCAGTTAGCTTGTCGTCGGGTTATCATCCCCAAAGCAACGGACAATCTGAGCGAGCCAACCAAGATTTGGAAAGGACGCTGAGATGTTTGGTCTCCAAGAATCCTTCTTCCTGGAGTCAACAACTCTCTATGGTGGAGTACGCCCACAATTCGTTGCCAGTGTCAGCTACGGGCCTCTCTCCGTTTCAGTGTAGTGTAGGGTACCAGCCACCAGCATTTCCCAGTCTGGAATCTGAAGTCGCGGTCCCCTCCGCTCACGCGTTTGTCCAGAGGTGCCACCGCACCTGGACCAGAGCCTGTGAGACTCTGCTCCGGGTGAGGGAGCGCACTAAGGCCAAGGCCGATCGCCACCGGTCAAAGCCTCCCGTCTACGTCGTGGGTCAAAAAGTGTGGCTTTCTACCAGTAACATTCCATTGCGATCCGTTTCTAATAAACTAGCTCCCAAATTTATCGGCCCGTTCACTATCACCAAGATCATTAGTCCGGCGACAATCCGCCTCAAACTACCTCCTGTGTACAAGAGGATACACCCCGCCTTTCATGTGTCCAAAATTAAACCAGTGTTTTTTGCACGTATTAATCCGCCTACTCCGGTTCCCCCGCCGCCGTGTCTCGTACATGGGGAACTGACTTATTCGGTTAATCGTATTCTGGACTCGAGACGGAGGGGACGAGGATTCCAGTATCTGGTGGACTGGGAAGGTTACGGTCCAGAGGAGAGGAGTTGGGTACCTGCTAGGGACAAATTGGATCACTCCCTTATTGATAAATTCAATCAGCAGGTAGGCCCTTCTGGGAACTCCAAGAAGGAGCGTCTCCGTTAATTGTATCAGCAACAGCTGCCACTCATTACTCATCTCCTTATAATGGCTTGTCTCACGTCTTGTGTTTGTGAGATCGTTGTTTCATGTCGTGTTTTCCCCCGTCTGGCTTCTGTGTAGTTTGCGTTTGGATGTCTGTGTTTCCCCAGAACCACATCCACTCTCTGCACGATCACTCAGCCACGGACACTTACCTTCGGCTCTGTTCCCCGCAGTTCCTGTGCCACTCTCTCCTGCTGCCTCACGCCGTCAAGACCCGGACTCCTCACCTACACTCCAATACCGTCTGGATTTATCACCGTCTATCGTCTCCCTGGAGTGTTACCGCCTCATCGTCTTTGTGTGTCTTTGTACTATATCTCATCATCTCATTAAATCTTGTTAACTCGCTATTGTTTCCGGACTGTCTTTTCACCAGCCGTCACAAATGTACTACGATTGTTGACAAGTTTATATTTTTGTTGAATTATTTACTTAAGTGGGACATCTTGGTCATCCCTTACATGGAGCAATAGAGATTTTTCGTTCTTTATAAGTTCTTTATAAGTGCTTTTGTTCTTACTTTCTGTTTGGTAACATTTAAATGTTACAGTTCATATACAGGTTTTCACCAAAAAAAATTATAAACATCAAATTTGAGCCTCTAAAAGAAAAATGATGAGTCATTATATTCATTTAAAACATAAAGTGTGTACATTGTATAGATTTTTAAAAAGCACATGCTCTATCAAATTTACAATACTGCACATTTGCTATGTGAAAATATGGGTTGATTTTCACATAGGTTTGAACTAAAAAAGCAGACCAGCTTATTGGAAATGCAAGTCACTGATCTGTATAATGATCAGTGATGCAAATTATTTTCTTATTTTTTTTGAATTTATTTTTATTTGATCAGGGACAATGCACAGAAAAAAAAGAAGAGATGTCATGTGCCAGGTTATAGCCAAAATTGCTAATTTCCACCCGCAGTCCCTGGACAGGTAGATGTTATAGGTCCTACGTACAAAAGTTCATAAAACATATACAGAACAATACATAAAATCATTACTTTACTCACATCATAAAAACACACTCCACTTCAGGAATCTATCACTCACTCACTCACTCAGAATTTACATCGTTCATATCACAGTCAATTCAGTGCGTACAGGTTTGCTTTAATAATAACCACTGTTTGGACAGGCGTGTAAAAGTACTATAGTTTGTGCATGAGATAATTTCATTTGGAAGAATATTCCAAAGGTTCGCTGCTTTATAAAAGAATGATTGTTGACCATATGTGGTTCTACGTTTTGGAACACTGCACTCTCCTCTGACTGTCGACCGTGTGGCTCTAGAAATTCTCTCCGAATTTAATGTGACAAATTTTCTCAAGGGGGGAGCAGCGATGTTGTGGATAATTTTAAATAAAGCAGAAATTTGATTATATTTAATAAGGTTTTCAAAACTCAAAATGTTATATTTACTTTGTACTTGTCATGAATTTGTGGTAAGAGAGTCTGACTCCTAACCTGAGGGTTGTGGGTTTGAGTCTCGGGCCGGCAATACCATAACTGAGTGGCTCTTGAGCAAGGCACCAAACGCCCTACTGCTCCATTGGTGCCACAGCATCCGGGTGTGTGTTCATGTTTGTGTGTGTGCACTTTGGATGGGTTAAAAACAGAGCATGATTTCTGAGTATGGGTCACCATACTTGGCTGTAAGTCACTTCCACTTTAAACACTGATTTATAAAGCATTATATGAGACATTATATGAAAATACCATTTAAATCTTTCTGGAGACAGTCAGTTTGAAGTTCTTCTAACCCCTTGAAAGAAATCCCCCTTCAGTGCCCATACTGTATTTATTCAATACAGTTTACAGCCTTTTAAAGTTTGATCATCACAATAAGCTTTCTTGTCTCTCTGTCCCCAAATTTAAGTAAGGAAAAATTGACAACAGACCGTTGAATTATTAAACAAAAAATAATGCACACCCAAGGTGGTGATAAGGTCACAACGCAAAGTTTGTGTCTCTTAAATCTGGTGTTTAAATCATAGGCATATGTTTTAGTCAATTGTTTTAGTCAATTTCTATTTAAATCTTAACCATATCCACAATCCTATTGTTGAGATCTAGATGGAGTTAAACCACTCATACTTTTTTTTTTTTTTTTTTTTTTTTTTAGGTCGAAGGTGAAGCTCTCAAGCTTGGGGGTCAGGAGTTGAAACTGCTTGATGCAAAGCATCATTCAAGCTTCTACCAGCTTCTACCAGACAAACCAGGCGAACATCATCCCAGTGAGGACAATCACAATCAGTGAGGACAGTCCTTCATTACCCAAGGATAGACCACATAAACCCAAATTGGGCAGACAGTAGAGACTGGCAGGTGCACATTTCTGTACACCAAGCTTCAAACAGTCCTTCGCTCTCAAGTTAATGTAACAACTGAACAGACATCATCCTTATCAGGTATAATTGTCAGGTGCAAGAAGTTCTAGGATAAGCTAGGCGAACCATGCACCATGAACTTCCTTGGTTATATCTTGGTTATGCACTCTCAGCTGTGGTAACCATGTGTTTTGTTTGTTAGTTTTTTTCTATCAACTTTTCCATTGTTTGTTGCCCATTTCAAATTTGTCAATTACGATCCTCCGCATAAGAAACACAAACTATTTACCAGTCCACTACTGAATACTGAAGTTCAAGCATGACCTTTGCCCTCACAAAAAGACCTCACCCATCCATATGCCTTCTCATTTCATGGACTTAATTTTCTCTGTAAGGGAGTATCCCGAACAAAGAATGAATTTAGACAATCGTCCCCTCATAACCCCAATTTTTCATCTGGCCAACATACTGCTTTCCACACTTGGAACATCTGATAAAAAATAAACACAGTTCTAGAAATAGCCTGCACAGAGTAGGTGAAAGCAAAATAGACTCAATGCTTTTCTCAAGTGTGGTGTTGTGTGCGTATGTTAGATGGACCAAGGAATGAAGTTTATGTACTTAGGCTCTTGATAGCTGTGACCCTTCTGAATTTGAGTTGATATTCATTGTTTAAAGGTACTTTAAATGCAATGACTGATTGTGATCACATATGCTCATTATGTTGAGCTAATGTTAAAATAAGTTGACATATACTTGGAAAGTTACTTACAGGCAGTAGAATGTGTCTTGGGGGACATTTCAAATAAAATGATAGCAGTTGTTAAGCATATAGTCTACTAATATTCTAGTGAGTGGTAGATGGCATGAAGTTGCTAAGCTACTCACGTTTGAGATTTTCAACTCCTAATGGTCCTGTGGCCTGTAGCACAAAGCGAGATTAACAAGCTTGTTGTTTCATAGTAGGTTAAGAGTTGACAAAACCCCAAAAATCCAACATGATTTAGATTAAGAACAGCGGGCTCACAAAGTTGAATATAAATGTTCTCAACTCTGGAGCACATGCACCTGACAGTTTGACGTGTGCAGAAAACAAGCCAATCACACAAAACAGGGAGAACATCAGCAAAGCAACAGTTGGATTCACTTTTATTTATTCATGCAAAGATCAAAAGGAAAGTATATGTTTTAAAACTGTAAATGTTGGATATATTAAAGCTTATGAAAGTGAAAGTTAAGTGACGTGTGGTCAAGTATGGAGTTCCAAACTCGGAAATTGTGCTCTGTATTTAACCCATCCAAGTGCACACACACAGCAGTGAACGCACACACCATGAACACACACACACGGAGCAGTGGGCAGGCAATGCTGCGACACCCAGGGAGCAGTTGGGGGTTTGGTGCCTTGCTCAAGGTCACACCTCGATCGTGGTACTGAAGGTGAAGCTGGTTATTCACTCCAGTGGTACCCCCAGAAAATGTTAGTAGGGGTGGCCAGATGAGGCCACAGTGAATCTTGAGATGGCACATCAAAATAAAGAAAAAAAATAGGGGTTTGCAAAATTGACAAAAAAAAATATATCTCTGTAATTTCTGTAATTTTATTGTTACAATAATTAGACAATATTTTGCTGAATGTGTTATTGTGCTGATATCTTATTTCTAATTGTGCTGTGAGCTGACACCATTTTTTCTAAAAGTGAGCACCGTTTTTTATGTCAAATACTTGCATTTGGGCTGTTACCATGCAAATGCAATCATTATCAACAAAAAAACAAAAAACAAAACAGAAGCTGCATCTGAAGCAGAAATTGCATGTGGAGTGCAATTTAGATGTTGTTGCACTGTTTAATGCAGCTCCTAGGGACATGGAATACTTAAAAACCTGTAGTGAAAAATGAATAAATAATGTTTTGATTATTTAAACATAAAACATTGAAAACTGATGTTTGAAATTATTTAAAAAATGAAGTTACCTTAAATACGAAATTACAACTGCCAATAGGTGGCAGCGAGTCACTGTTAATAATGCCGCGTTTCCACCGAAATTACCCAGAACATTTGTACCAGGAACTTTTTTCCCCAGGAACTTTTTTCCCCCCAGACCTGTTGCTTTCAGCATTTCCACCACGGTGTAAAGTACCGGGAAGATAGAGCAAATAGACTGGTGACGTAGGTCTGTACGCGTTTCTCAATACAAAGTACGCTGATTTTGGACATGCATCCTCAGTTCAGACTTCGCGCATTTGACTCGGGAGTGTGATGTCTGTGACGACGCAGGTCCGGTAAATCTGCAAACAGCAGAGTACTCGATAACATCAGTCAGCTCATCTTGACTACTGCTATTTTCCTCACTGTACATTTACAATAAAACTAAATAGGATATCAAATACAACTGCCTTCTTTTGTTTTCATTTAAACATAATAACAGCTGCAGAAATGTACTTAGTTCAGGGATATGTTTATATTAGGGCCGGGACTTTAACGCGTTAATTGAGATTAATTAATTACACAAAAAATAACGCGTTAACTAAGATTAATTAATTACAGAAAAAAAATTCCCGCATTTTTAATAACTCATTTTTGCACCGCGGAACGTTTCTCACTGGATTTGTTTCGGCGGACCGATTATACTGAAGCACCAACTAGCGCTCGCTCCGCATATCACTGCAGCACATTGAGCCTCAAGGATCACCTCAATGCAAAACATATAGCAGCTAACGTGGACTTTACACTTTATGTTGAACTATGTATTATTTTGTTGGTGCAACAGTTTATGTTGAACTCTTTATTGTTTTGGCCAAGGTTATTGAGAGTTGGACTTAGTATGTTATGGCCTCTGAAGCAACAGAGAGATGTTTTCTAATAGTCAGTGTTTCCAATGTTCTGAATGTAATTGACAGTATTGTGTTTTACTTAAAAAACTCTTTACAGAAGGTTCCAGCACCTATAAGCTTCCTGAATTTCTGAAATGTACTATTTCTAAATTGTTTCTAAATATGCTATTGCTACACTTCATGGCAAAAATTGCACTGGTCGGCTAGACTTGGTTGAACAAAAATAAACAATATTTTGTTGCTTAAGCTTATGTATTCAGTCATTATTCAATGGTATACTATAAATCCATGTGGAAAAAAATTACTTCTCACTGTTTTCAGGTCAAATATTTATATGCGATTAAAATGCGATTAATTTCGATTAATTACAAAGCCTCTAATTAATTAGATTAATTTTTTTAATCGAGTCCCGGCCCTAGTTTATATATATAGCCATTACAATGAAACGAAATATTATATAAATTAGGCTTTTTTATTTTCATTTTAACATATAGA
Organism: Carassius auratus; assembly: GCF_003368295.1. Taxonomy (NCBI): domain Eukaryota; kingdom Metazoa; phylum Chordata; class Actinopteri; order Cypriniformes; family Cyprinidae; genus Carassius; species Carassius auratus. The sequence continues at coordinate 3,401,316 of NC_039259.1, forward strand.
TAAATTGAATACAGACCAAAGATAACCTGTTTGATTTAACAAAAATGAAATATATCTTATGTTTAACCACTAAAGAGACATCAGAGCCAGCGGCACATAACTGAAGGTCTAGCTGAGGTGAGGCTGCTCTAGGCGGATACATGATCACTGAGCTCCCGCTGATCGCGTGGAGCTCACCGTCTCCGAGATCGGCGAAACACATTTTTTAATAGCCGCTGTCTTTTTAAATAAACCACAGATTTGAGTTTTTAACAACTAGATTCTCGCCTGAAATACTTTAAAAATTAAATTTCATGACACAATAACAGTAATATTTTGAAAATGATCCGAATAAATGCTGCGTGAACTCAAGCAATCAGGATGTTTAGCACCCAAGTCCCGCCCCCGAAAGTTCCGGAACTTTGAAAAAGTACCACCTCGCAATCAGGGACTTTCTGAGGGGCATTTTTTTACCCGGAACTTTATTTCGTTTCTGGTTCCTGTGGTGGAAACACAACGAGTACCAGGCCAAAGTCCCTAGTTCCTGGGTAAAGTTCCTGTGGTGGAAGTCATTGCGATTGAACTGAATCATTTAAACATTTGATTCATTCAGGAACAAAACACTATCATGTTGATCAGAGATGCAAAACATAGAGAAAAACAGTGAATATGTTGTCTAAAATCCAAGTCTCTTGATATTAACTTTTTATTGTTAATTTTTAAATATTTTTTGTTGGCTGCAGCCAGTGCTGCTTTCTTTTATTTTTTTTTTCACTCCTTAAACTTTTGTGAATTTACATTCTGAATTTAAATTAATAGTACTGAAAATCATCCCTTGGGGGCGCCCTTGATTCACTCCCTACAATTCCTGCCCGACCGGAGACTCGAACCTGCAACCTTCGGGTTACAAGTCCAAATAATTAGTCCAAACAAGTTACAAATATGTTAATGCAAAGCTTAAAATTAATTGCCACTTCATATACAGAGGGGGAAATATTCATTTGACCCCCAGCTGATTTTGTAAGTTTGTCCACTTACAAAGAAATGAAGGGACTGTAATTTTTATGGTAGGTCCAGAAAGAAACACACTATATAAAGGTTACAAATTTATTTGCATTTAACCCTTTAGGCGCCAGAGGTTTTTTCCTAAAACTTTTGATTTTGACATCTTAATTTCAAAAGGTTATATCTTAAAAGTGATAAAAGATAGAGACTTTCTGTCAATTATATAAATATTAAGGATGACCCAATGTTTATGTAGAGATTACATTTTCCCATCTGATTTGCATATTATGACATCATATGGTGGTGGTCATCTTGAATTATAGAATTTTCATGAAAAGTCACGTATTTAAATGATAAAATGCAGCACGTCTTTCCCCCAAAAAATGTCCCTCACCTTCTGTGTGTTATATAGCACAATACTGAATGCTCAGGTAAATAGTAAGTAGTAAACAAACTGTGTAAATCATTACTAATAAATGGTAGAAACAAACCGAATGCATGTTGCGGTTGGGATTTTCAATTTACTACATACAGCAGGCCCTCTGATTCCATGTATGGGGCACATATATATATTTCATATGACACACAAACACAAGTAGACAAGACCTGTTTAGTTAAAAAACTCTGCCCCGTGTCACATCCCCTCTGCTCCTGCTACAAGCAGTGCGGCCGGATCTGCCTTGCGTGCGCCGAGTGTGCACACCTCGGACTACTGTCATTGTCATTGCGACTCCCCACCCTGCCTCCACGTTGCCCCCTAACTGCCCTATGAAAACTTCAACCTATTTAAAATTATCCAGAGAAACAAATGTTAATGATAAATCCCCTGTTATGTTTTTACTGGTTACTGTATACAGGCCACCAGGGCACCATACAGACTTTATTAAAGAGTTTGGTGATTTTACATCCAAGTTAGTTCTGGCTGCAGATAAAGTTTTAATAGTTGGTGATTTTAATATCCATGTTGATAATGAAAAAGATGCATTGGGATCAGCATTTATAGACATTCTGAACTCTATTGGTGTTAGACAACATGTTTCAGGACCTACTCATTATCGAAATCATACTCTAGATTTAATACTGTAACATGGAATTGATGTTGATATTATTTAGTTTTGTGCAAACTTCATATAGCCAAAATTGTAAATTCTACTTCTTGTTACAAGTATTGAAGAACCATCACTTCTACCACAAAAGACTGCTTTTTAAGATATCTTCCTGATGTATCCAAATTCCTTAGCATATCCAAAACCTCAGAAAAACTTGATGATGTAACAGAAAATACGGACTCTCTACAGATACAGTTGCTCCTTTACGCTTAAGGAAGGTTAAGGAAACCAGTATGACACCATGGTATAATGAGCATACTCGCACCCTAAAGGGAGCAGCCCGAAAAATGGAGCACAGCTGGAGGAAAACAAAACTAGAGGTATTTCATATTGATTGGTGGGAAAGTAACCTATCCTACAGAAAAGCATTAAAAACTGCTAGATATGATTACTTTTCTTCTCTTTTAGAAGAAAACAAACATAACCCCAGGTATTTATTCAATACAGTGGCTAACGAAAAATAAAGCCTCAACAAGTGTTGACATTTCCCAACACCAAAGCAGTAATAACTTTATGAACTACTTTACTTCTAAAATCGATTCTATTAGAGATAAAATTGCAACCATTCAGCCGTCAGCTACAGTATCGCATCAGACCCCCTGAGGAACAGTTCCACTCATTCTCTACTATAGGAGAGGAAGAATTGTATAAACTTGTTAAATCATCTAAACCAACAACATGTATGTTAGACCCTATACAATCTAAGCTCCTAAAAGTGGTGCTTCCAGAAGTCATAGATCCTCTTCTGACTATTATTAATTCCTCATTGTCATTAGGATATGTCCCCAAAACCTTCCAACTGGCTGTTATTAAGCCTCATCAAAAAACACAACTTGATACAATAGAACTAGTTAATTATAGATCAATCTCGAATCTCCCGTTTCTGTCCAAGATACTAGAAAAGGTGGTATTCCTCACAATTATATTCCTTCTTAGAGAAAAATTCCTTCTTAGAGGCATATAATGGTATGTGAGGATTTCCAGTCAGGATTTAGACCATATCATAGTACTGAGACTGCTCTCCTTAGAGTTACAAATGACATGCTCTTATCATCTGATCGTGGTTGTATCTCTCTATTAGTTCTATTGGATCTTAGTGCTGCGTTTGACACAATTGACCACAACATTCTTTTGCATAGACTTGAACACTTTTTTGCCATTAATGGAAGTGCATTAGCATGGTTTAAATCGTACTTATATGACCACCATCAATCCGTAGCAGTGAATGAAGAGGTATCATATCGATCACAAGTGCAGTATGGAGTACCTCAAGGCTCAGTACTAGGGCGCTACTCTTCATGCTTTATATTTTACCCTTGGGAGATATCATCAGGAAACATGGTGTTAGCTTTCACTGTTATGCTGATGATACTCAGCTCTATATTTCTTTGGCCCGGTGAAACCCTACAAGTCGTGGCCTAATGGTTAGAGAGTCAGACTCACAATCGAAAGGTTGTGAGTTCGAGTCTCGGGCTGCCAGGAATTGTAGGTGGGGGGAGTGCATGTACAGTGCTTTCTCCACCCTCAATACCACGACTTAGGTGCCCTTGAGCCAGGCATCGAACCCCAACTGCTCCCCGGGTGCCGCAGCATAAATGGCTGGGTTAAATGCAGAGCACGAATTCTGAGTATGGGTCACCATACTTGGCTGAATGTCACGTCACTTTTTTTTTTTTCACAATTTGAAAAACTAATGGAATGCATAGTCGATATAAAAAAAATGGAAGACGAGTAAATAAAATTCTGTATCCAGATCAGAGGGTCACTGCAGTCACCCGGATCCAGTACGTATCCAGACCAGATGGTGGTTCAGCACCTAGAAAGGACCTCTACATCCCTGAAAGCAAGCGGAGACCAGGACAACTAGAGCCCCAGATACAGATTCCCTGTAAAGACCTTGTCTCACACGACCACCAGGACAAGACCACAAGAAACAGATCATTCTTCTGCACAGTCTGACTTTGCTTCAGCCTGGAATTGAACTGCTAGTTTCGTCTGGTCAGAGGAGAACTGGCCTCCCAACTGAGCCTGGTTTCTCCCAAGGTTTTTTTCTCCATTGTGTCACCGATGGAGTTTCAGTTCCTTGCCTCCGTCGCCTCTGGCTTGCTTAGTTGACTTCATTGACTTGATTGCACATAAATGCACAGACACTATCAAAACTGAACAGAGATGACATCACTGAATTCTATGATGAACTGCCTTTAACTGTCATTTTGCATTATTGACAGACTGTTGCCCTAATGAATGTTGTTCAGTTGCTTTGACGCAATGTATTTTGTTTAAAGCGCTATATAAATAAAGGTGACTTGACTTGACAGTTGTCCAGAACAAAATCATCAACACCCTCCACAAGGAGGGTAGATGAAGCATTTTAAATTTAGCATTTAATTTGGAAATTAAGGTATGGAGTCTGGAGAAAGACTAGAGATATAGAATCCAAAGTCCAGTGTGAAGTTTCCGAAGACAGTGATGATTTAGGGAGCTGTGATGGGGTTTTTGAATGCATGGTTCATGAATGCACTGTTTCCTGCTCGTCTCATGTTACGTCATGTTGATTGTTTCATATGGGTGTTACTGCTGATCATCTTGATCAGCGGCAGCTGCAGCTCATTCCACCAGCCTATTTAATGCCGTCTTTCGTCTTTTGTTTGTCAGATCATTGTTTGAGGTCTTCCGTGATTCTTCTCTGTTACCCATCTGCTCAGCTACTCCTTATGTCTTGTTCCTGTTCGGTCGTTGTGGATTACCATTCATCTCACGGATCCTTCATCATCACCCACCTGCGCACTCAATCACCCTCTCAACAGTCTGTGCTGCAATTGAGGTCGCTACGTCACCCGCCATCAACCCAGCCTGATCTTATGTTTCAAATAAGGATTGTTAACTTGCAACTTTCTTCCTGTCCTTTATGTGATTCGTGACAGAACGATCTGACCACCCATGGAAGCAGCGAGTAACCCATCTTCGGTGTTAGAAGAGTTCCTCAGCGCCAGTGCTTGAAGCATGGACTCCCAGGAACAGAATCTTAATGACAATTGTCGTGCTGTTCAGGCTTTGGTGGCGCAGGTGTCTGAGCTCACCCAGCAATTACAACTTCTGCGAGCCCCCACTTCGCAGCTCACACCGTCCGTTCCCCCCACACCATCGGAAAACCCCTTCTCAGCCAGAACCATGCCTTCCAATTCCGGAAACCTACTCTGGTGAGCCAAATTTCTGTAGCGCTTTCCTAACACGATGCTCTATTCACTTCTCTCTTCAACCCAGGACCTTCTCCAATGAACAAGCCATGGTGGCATTCGTTTTGACGCTGCTCACTGGGAGGGCGGCATTATGGGGAATAGCGGTGTGGGAGAATCAAGATCCATGCTGCGCTTCGTTCCAGACACTCGCCTCGATTGATGAGATGAGTATTTGATCGGGCCGTCGCCGGGAGAGAGGCGGCTAGGAAGCTAGCCAAATCGACAAGGAGAGGGATCAGTATCGGATTTCACTATCGAGTTCCGTACCCTGGCGGTGGAGTGTCAATGGAACGTGGAGGTGCAGTGGGACATGTTCCTGCATGGGCTGGCTGACTGCGTCCAGAAGGAGATCTATGCCCTGGACCTTCCGACCTCACTCAATGGACTCATTGAGCTGGCACTAAGGGTAGATGCTCGACTGACATGGGTGCAGTGTTAATTTCGTTGACTAAATATTTTCGTCATTATTTTCGTCACGAATATATTTTTGCGGACGAAAACAAAACGAAAACTAAAAAAGAAGGCACTGATGGAGACTAAAACTATGACTAAATTGATTGACATTATCGTCAACGAATAAAGGACGAGACGAAAATAGACTGTGACGAAAATCAAATCAGCAGACGGGAGAGATTTGAGGAATGAACAAAAGAACGGCAAAACAGAACAGGCGAGACTGCATGAGAGAAGAGAACCAATCCGAGCCTGACTTATTGAGACGTGAAGCGAAGGTTTTCCGTTTTTAAATGAGCACCCGGGAACTCGGCATTCGAAGAGGTGATGTCTAAAAGAGCGACAAAATGTCCACAGCTCACTTCACGTTTGACGACGAACAGAACAAAACAAAACAAAGTGTAAAGCACGCGGAGCGCTCATTCGTGGCAAGAACACAACCAATTTGAAAAGACATTTACAGACGAGCCACCTGGACATTTTCTCAAATGTAATTTCACAACGATGTTCTTTTGTTTATTGAGCTAAGCAAAATTGGAAGACTGCAGTGCGTAGATGTTGTAGCATTAAATATTACGAACTGAAAAGTACTGTAAAATAGCCCCTTCCTCAAGTTAGATGAGAGCACAATACTAATACGTAATATTATGATACATACATTTGATTAATACTAATGTTTAGTATATTTTATAATGTTCTACTTGTTGACAATATCACAAATATTTCTATATTAGTCATTTGAAACGTGAATGTTCACATCCTATTATTATACATACTAATCTAGCAATATTGTAGTATTTAAAACATACAATATTGCTAGACAAATGAATACCTTATAAAATCTTGTTACTTTTTTTATCCACCCAACTTATTCCATATTTACTTTAAATTTATGCACTAATTGTTCAGCTCAGTTGTAAGTTTTATGGTCCTGGACCTAACTTTATTTTTCTTTTATTGATGGTCAATTGGCAGCTAGTTATTGTTTACATTATCATGACAGTGTTTGTTGCTGCATAAAAGCTTTTGAATCGAAATAAAGACACAGTTGTGTTGAAATAAAGTTGAATTTGTGTTTTATATATTTTGGTTAAGTTTGTTTCCTATACCAGCTGTAAAAAAATGTCTAGTAAATCTGTTATTGATTTTAGTCTTATTTTAGTCAACTAAAATACCAAGCAATTTTAGTAGACTAAAATAAGACTAAAATTAAAACAAATCAGATGACTAAAACTTGACTAAAACTAAAAAAGAATTATAGTCAAAAGACTAAGACTAAAACTAAATTAAAATTTTGTGTCAAAATTAACACTGCATGGGTGGAACGACGTAACCTACTCAATCTCACACCGAGAGCCCCTACAGATACCCAGTTAAGCCGCGGGGAAGCGGCCAGCCCTTCCTACAATCACAAGCCCATGCAGGTAGGGCGAGCTCGGCTTTCCCGGGAGGAGAAGGAGAGGCGGAGATCCCTGGGCCTGTGCATCTACTGCGGTGGGACCGGTCATCACGCCTACATCTGCCCGGTAGTAATAATGAGGCTACTATCAGTTGAGATCTCCGCCGAGAAGACCTCATCATCATCTACGCTCCTCCCGGTAAGACTGAGATGGTGAGCAGGATTTCATGACTGTCAAGCACTTCTGGACTCCGGGGCTGAAGGTAATTTCATGGACCATGCACTTGCACGCAAGCTTCAAATTCCCCTCAGACCCCTCACTCACCAGATCACGTTTCACGCCCTCAATGGACAAAGACTGCCGGTCATCTCACTCACCACTGGAAACATTACCCTCATCACATCGGGCAACCACTCAGAAATCATCTCATTCTATATACTTGACTCTCCCCTTGCAACCCATAGTTCTTGGTCACCCCTGGCTCCTCCGTCACAACCCCAAAGTGGACTGGCAACTGCACTCCATCCTGGCCTGGAGTAACAAATGACATGAGTCTTGTCTAGTGTCTGCTTGACCGTCTGTTTCTATGTCTATGTTCCAGGAGGAAGCAGTGGATTTGTCTAATGTGCCCACAGAGTACCTCCACCTGAAGGAAGTGTGTGGCGAGTGGGGCGGGGCCGAGAGGCGTGGGAACGAGGAGTGAGGCCAGGTGTAGTGATTGGAGATGAGCTACACCTGCGCCCCACCGCCAGTATCGAGTCCCACGTAGGAGATGGAAGGATATAAAACTGGAGCGACTATAGTGAAGGACGAGAGAGGACCAGGCCTGGGACATTATTTTATGTTTGCTTTTTATTTGTGCGCGTCAGTCGCCGTTTTGTATTTATTTTTGATTATTAAAATGCTTTTTGACTGTGCGCCGGTTCCCGCCTCCTTCTTCCCGATGATTACAAAGGGAATATCGTTACAAAGTGTTCAGTAAGTCTTGTGCTGCTTCTCTCCCTCCGCATCGTCCCTATGACGGTGCCATAGATTTACTGTCAGGTAAGTCTCCGCCTAAAGGCAAATTATATTCACTTTCTGTCCCAGAAAGGGTGGCTATGGAGAAATATCTTTCTGATTCTCTAGCTTCGGGGTTCATCCGCCATTCCTCTTCTCCAGCGGGGGCAGGGTTCTTTTTTGTGGGGAAGAAAGATGGGTTGCTGTGACCTTGTATTGATTACCGGGGACTGAACAACATCACAATAAAAAAATCATACCCTTTGCTGTTGATGTCTTCAGCCTTCGAGAGGTTGCAGGGAGCGTCGATCTTCACGAAATTTGACTTACGGAATGCTTATCATTTGGTCCGTATTAGGGAGGGGGATGAATGGAAGACCGCTTTTAACACCCCCAGGGGGCACTTTGAATACTTGGTCATACCCTTCGGGCTGTCCAACTCCCCAGCAGTCTTCCAGGCATTCGTCAACGGCGTGCTGTGAGATATAAATTTATATATGTCTACCTGGATGACATTGATTTTTTCCTCTTCTCTCCAGGAACATGTGCAACACGTTCGACGAGTTCTTCAGAGGTTGCTAGAGAATGGGCTTTTTGTCGAGGCGCAGAAATGCTATTTTCATGCACAGTCTGTTCCGTTTCTTGGATATATTGTGTCGACTGAGGGAATACGCATGGATCCCGAGAAAGTTAAGGCTGTGGTAGAGTGGCCAAGTCCAGATTCCCGCCAGGCCCTACAGAGGTTTCTGATGTTCACCAACTTCTACCAATGTTTTATTCTCAACTTCAGTCAACTAGCCGCACCTCTGACCACCTTGACCTTCCCCAGAACTACGTTCAGGTGGTCAGACCCAGCCGAGGCTGTGTTTGCCAAACTGAAGGGCTGCTTCGTTCTGGCCCCTATCTTAATCACCCCTGATCCATCATGTCAGTTTGTGGTGGAAGTCGATGCGTCGTAGGTGGAATAGATGCGGTGTTACCCCAACGTTCTCCCTCAGACGTCAAGATGCACCCGTGCACGTTTTTTTTCATATGGATTATCCCCTGCCGAACGTAATTATGATATTGGTAACAGAGAATTGTTGGCAGTCAAGATAGCATTGGAAGAATGGCACCACAACCACAAGAATTTAGAATACAATTAGTACTGCCAAAAGTTTGAACACCAGGCAGGCTAGGTGGGCACTTTTTTTCGGACGTTTTGATTTCACTCTCTCGTACCGCCCGGGTTCCAAGAACATCAAACCCGATTCTCTGTCGCGCGTTCCGAACGCCCGTCTACTCCCGAGTGTATTTTACCTGAGATATTAGTGGTCTCCACACTCACATGGGAGGTCAAATCGAAGGTCAAGACAGCCTTAGAAGTGTTAATGCCTCCTCCCGGGTGCCCACCGAATCGATTATTTGTGCCGGAGGGATTACGGTCCAACGTAATTCAGTGGGGGCATTGTTCTAATGTGGTTTGTCATCCAGGAGTTAACCGTACTAAATTTTTGGTCAAGCAACGATTCTGGTGGCCACTTACGGCACGCGACTTTCACAGTTTTGATTTGGCTTGCTCGGTCTGTGCCACTGGTAAAACTTCCAATCGACCCCCTGATGGGTTACTTTTAGGGGTGTCACGATTCTCCAAATCCTCGATTCGATTGCATTTTCGATTCTAAGGTCACGGTTCGATTCGATTCTCGATTTTTACATTTATTCTTTTTAAAGCACAGATTGCCATTTTTCAAACTAGACTTTTATGTAATATAATATCTGACCTTTGTTTGCAATGTACCATATTACACTGTCAAATTTAAAACTTTTATTAACAACATAATGTAACAATAACTTATATCTTTAGTCAATTGAAAACTTAAAATGAACTGCCATCCAGTTTCTCTTTTGTAAGTGCAGTCACAAAAGATGACATTCAAGTTCATAACAAAACAAACAAAAACAATAAAAAATGACTAAACTAACCTTCAAATATTACGATGTATCTATTTAAAAGATTAAAGATAAAACACTTGTTAAACACTTCACTGTCATTCATTTAGATTTATATATATATATATATATATATATATATATATATATATATATATATAAATAAATCTAAATGAATGAAATGTATATATATTATGCATGTATGTACAGTATGTGTGTGTGTGTATCATTACAGTCTGTAAAATATGTGTATCTCTTATTACAAGACAGCAATCACTAGCAATCAGAAGAATTCCAGTTAATCAAGTATCTACAAAAGATCTACTCTATAAACAATGCATTAAATTACATTAAAGACAAAAATAAATTAAACAAGCAAAAGAAATGATTACTCGCATGTATCTGGTCCACTGATGAAGTCATTGGTCAAGTCAAGTGAATTATTAATCATTTTCTAACAGGCGTCGAATACTGACTTTAGGAAAAGGGGAATAACCAATGACATTTGAGATAACAACTAAAACAGCAAGCCCCGCCCCACGACTGACAAAAATAAAAATTTTCGCGCGAGCAGAGGTGAGATGATCAAGCGCGAGGATGTGGGGAATGAGCATGCGAGAGTTTGAAATGAGCTCGCGGGCTCCCGTTTCTTCGCATCCGATTCAGTTTTCCTCTCGCGGAAGCAATATAGCGCGCGCGCGCCAGCATCAGTTGAATGCTCGGTTATTTTTGTCATTGATTTGCCGTCATACAACATGGGGCCGTGGCAGCATCGACGATTCCATTTTTTAATTCGAAGTTTGAGACTGTGACTTAATTTCGATCGATTTCGATTTCAAATCGAAATCTTGACACCCCTAGTTACTTTTATAGTATTTTGTCACACTGTGCTGCTAGCATCCAGTGTCAACACGTGCTAGGAATTGTTAGTTGTTTTCCCTTATAAGGACTCATGCTTCAGACACATCTCCCCCAAGTCCCTAGACCCTGCCCGCCCAGGACTCATGCTTCGGACGCACCTCCGCCAAGTCTCCAGACCCCACCACACCATTGCAGGATTTCAGTCCATTGCAGCATAGTATATATATATATATATATATATATATATATATATATATATATATATATATATGGTTGTAATTCTTATCGCTGTACATTAACCTGATAACCAGACCCCCGATTAAGAGACACACATTAAAATGCCCTATACTTTGAAAAAAGGAAAAATTGCAACAGTTTCTTACTTCAATGTGTGCTACACACACAATTTTGGTGTCTTTGGAAAGAAGACCCTTTGGGCTTTAGTTTTCATCACCCAGAGTTGATAATACTCAAAGATATAAAAAGTTATAGACACGAAAGCGCCTTGAAAAATATTTATATTTCTAATCTGAAGAAGATACCATGAAAAATGAGATCCCTGCAACCATTTTTCTGATACTATGTCTAGTCCCTCCAAAGAAATATGCATAGTTTTTCTATTATACAACAACAGACATAATCTTAGACATCATAAGTGATTTATTTGAGCACTAGAAAAATATAATAAGAATAATTTGAGCAATAATAATAAAAATAAATAAGAACAAAAAAGAATTAACTATGTATGCCAATTAAAGTACATCATGAGACTGATGGAAATACAGCATTTACACTAGATGTTAATATGTGGTGATTTTTTATACTACCGAGATGCAGATTCTGAGCGCAAGTTAATCCATAATGGACACAAACAATACTGTCCCTGAAGAACTGAAACGTAAACAAAGGAATTACTGTCCATATTACAATGTTATTGCGTCGTTGGATTAAACATGCTCTTTGGGATGTCATTCAGTGTATCCTTACCTTTCTAACTAAACCGGGGTTTACAACTGTGGATGCATTAATGACTCATTATTACAATGAATCTGGTACGTACTGATTTTTGATTCTTCATGTTTTGATGTGTACAAATTTAGCAAATACATTCTTTATAAGCTTTCCAATGAAAAACAGCGATCTTTCGTCAATGCTTGAGGCTTTATTAAGACATATAGCTTGTCAAGATGAATTTTGTCCAACTTCTTTTAATCTATTTGTAAACACTGACAAATGTAAACAAAGAGAGTTCAGTGCGCCCATGTCCAGATGCAGGTTAACAGGTTAAAGGGGTCATTTGACGTTGCTAAAAATAACATTATTTTGTGTATTTGGTGTAATGTGTTTATGCAGTTTAAGGTTCAAAAGACTGTATTTTCCACATACTGCACATTATTGGTTCTACAAAGCTCCTTTTTTCTGAAAAGCTAGGAGTGCTATGATTGAAAGTGAAAAAAAAGTGACATGACATTCAGCCAAGTATGGTGACCCATACTCAGAATTTGTGCTCTGCATTTAACCAATCTGAAGTGCACACACACAGAGCAGTGAACACACACACATACATACATACTGTGAACACACACCCGGAGCAATTGGCAGCCATTTATGCTGCGGCGCCCGGGGAACAGTTAGGGGTTCGATGCCTTGCTCAAGGGCACCTAAATTGTGGTATTGAGGGTGGAGAGAGCACTGTACATGCACTCCCCCAACCACAATTCCCACCAGCCCGAGACTCGAACTCACAACCCTTCGATTGAGAGTCCGACTCTCTAACCATTAGGCCACGACTTCCCCAATGACTGGCCAGCTATCCAGTGTGTTGTGATAGGCCAAATACCATAAACATAACACCATGTCTACATTTGCGATCAGAGAAGCAACAAACAACAATCGCTTCTCTAAACTTTGAATCGTCAGTGAATTTTTTTCCAAATATGAAAAACGTACTTACAGGCTGTGAGTCAGTAGTGCCAGACTGTCCTTGCAAAGTTGGTATTAACAGACTTTATAGAAAAAGCCTTTGTGTGTAGACGGCATTGTAGACTACTTTCCCAGGTTCAGGAAACAGTCCTCAATAAAATGTGCTGCACACACTTGAATATTTGGTTTAAACTGTTCTCGATCAGTGTTGTAAAAGGAACTAAACCACTGATTTGTAGTTGTGTCCTCTTTTGGAAGACCAAACAAAGTAGTTCACTTTCCCAACGAAACACACAGCGTCTCCATGATATGGCAGCGGTGGCAGCAACAATACCAAAGAAAGAATCAAAGTTACTCCTTTATTGTTGTGAACATTTTAGGTGTAATGCAAATCTTCCCACACACTGACTTAGATGTGGAGGCATGTTGGGGGCATTAAGACCAATATGGCAACGTGTAAACATCGTGAGGCTCAGTGTCTCACCAGTCGCCAGTCACCAATTTTCCAGTATTTTTCCTGCTCATCTTGGGTCTATTTGTACTGAACATTGGATATTGGGATATTGGTGTGCAATTTTCCAACAGTTTTATCACCAATCCTCGACTCATTCCTGATATCTCCAGAACACCCAAGGCTATTGTAATGAAACAGGATCATGAGAGCTATGCACTCTACCCGGCCGGGCGGTAGTGTTTGCAGGCGTCGTTGAGGTCGTTAAAAAAGGCAGGGGCAAGTGCAGAGGTCTATGAGCTAAGCTAAAGCTAACACAGCTGCGGCTCTATGAGCTTTCTATGAATTACCTGCAGGCTGCTTTTATTGTTGCAGGTGATTTTAATCACTCCAAATAAAGACAGTGCTCTACAAATTCCATCAACACATTTCTTGCCACACTAGAGGAAACCACATTTTGGAACATGTTTACACAAACATTGATGAAGCTTAAATCGTGACCCCTCCCCACCTCTGACAGTCTGATCACCTTTCTTTGTTTCTCACCCGTAAGTACTCACCCCTCATCAACTGTGTTTAGAATTTACTGTAAAAAAAAGAACTGTAACTCAGCAAATAGTAATCAGAGATAAGGTGAACTTTCATTCAGAAGTTACGATACGCGGAAGATTAATTCATTCTCTGTACGCACATTGTCTGAAATGCTGCTCGCAGCGCGTGCTTTGAATGAGTGAGCGAACGCGAATTGTTTAAAACGCTTGAATCAGCAATATTTAGAAACAAGTGCAAACGGTCAGCTGCGAACTGTTTCACCCCTTCAAGCAAGTGAACAACGCGAATCAAGTTAGGAATTTTACATCACTATTCACGATAGCCCGTCGGACTGGAAAACACAATAGCCCCGGGACATGGGGCTAATGATTTTTCAAGCCCTGCACCTCAGATCTAACCAGTTTGTGAAACACTGGTTTCATTAAACAAAATAAATAATTATTTTAAAAGATTGACTCAAAAGAATCATCGGTTCACTAATCAGATCATGAACTTGTATTACAGAGCCATTCTATTATTGAACAGTTCGAATGAACAAAGACTTCAAGTTCATCTGTAAAGCACATAAAGCTATCGTTTGAGTTTATAAACTTATATTTCATGCATGATTCGTATGGATCTGCTAACTGAATGCAAAGTGTGAGTTCTAGAAGAATGTTTGTGTCTTGATGAGCATGTATCGCTCACTAGGAGTCACTAAATAAACAGCTGCTGTTCTTTTTTTTCTTTTCTTTTTTCAATGGAGGATCAGTTGCCCTATTGGTTAAAATCCCCAGACTGTTTACTTAAATATTAAATTAATAAATGACATCAAAACAGGGGTGTTTGCGTTACAACCAGTTGTATTAATAATGTTATCCTGAGTGTGAAGTGTTACCAGAATTTGTTTTAATTAAGGTGAAAAATAAAAGTTTTGTGTTTCATGTATTTGTGTTGATGTTGAAATGGATTTTAAAACATATGGTATCGGAAAAAGTATCGTTAGGAACCGGTATCGAAACTGAGGTACCAGATCGAAAGATTTTGAACAATACCCAGCCCTACACAAAAGTTTAGGGAAGATAATAGGCATTGGCCAGTATGAGATTTTGATGGTATGATAACCTTAAGCAAAAATATCACGGTTTCACGGTATCACGGTATTGTTGTTACAACTCTGAAATGTGTTATTTTTAAATGACTGGGTAAAAAAATGTAACCACTGGACAAAATATATTTTGTTTTTGTGCAACATACAGAACATTAGAAAAAGAATATGTTGTTTACTTTGATTTGTTTCCTAAAAATAAAATAAAAAATTAAGATTGACATCTTTATTTAACCTAAATCTGTAATTACAGTTATTCAATTTTTGTTATCAAATTCATATACATATACTTTATATCATTTCATATAATTTAGTTATTTTTAGTTATTGTAATAATGCACATAATTTGAATGTAGATTGATGTATTAATGTATTTTGAATGCCAGAAGAAAACATTATCCAAGCATATTTGTATTTTTTTTTTTTTTTTTTCTGGACAAATCATACAACCAAATACTTTACAAATGCTTAAAAGGTAAAAAAATAAAAAATGCTTAAAATATCTGCTATATACTCCCATTGCCAAAAGTAAAACTACTTTAAATATTAAATGACATGACTTAAAACATGGGCTTGAAAAGGATTGTGTCCCATATAAAACATAAATGCTTTCTTTGTACATTACATCCGTGATAAAGATTTATGTAAGTTGATATGTTGTGATGTTTTATGTATTTTATATTGCTAATTATATGTAAGGGATAAAATGCTACCAATCACTGAATATGAAAGATATTAATAAGCCACCCTATTACAAAAACATACACAAAATACATTTTAAGGACTGTAATTACCTACTTTAAAACACCCAGTTTATTTAAGCCTTATAAAATAAAAGGAAAGGGGGAAAAAAGTATGCCTGACAAAAAAAAAAAATACTATCCTTTAAAAATGTGATTTACTCCATTTCTATAATAATGGATGGCTTTAACACCTAGGTGTTAGTTTCGCAGATTCTGTACAGGTTACCTCATTGTGGCAGCATATGCTTTTAGCAGCCCTCTTGATTCTGATCAATTTGGTCTAATTAAACTGCTTTACATTTACTAGGGCTTCATTTTACAAAGGCATTTCAAATTATCCCTCATAATTAGTCATGATGAGATCCCATACAGCAGAGGCCTTTGTTTTTAAATTAGCTTTATACCACATCTATTCAAAATGTGTGAGAGCTGCTTTATTCCATGAGTCAACTTTTAATCCTGCTCCTAAAGCATGAAAATTACTGTCTCTGGCAAGGATGACATGAAGTCTTGACATTTGTTTGGGAGACAGGCTGTGTCCAATTCCTTTTCTATCTTAAGCTTTAAAAGAAAAGCTTCTCATCAAGCCACACTCCATTGTACTTTATTAATGTTTCTAGAACATTTTTATGAAAGAGGGTTTTGAACCTTTTTATCCACTTCACAGCACTTCATTAATTGCTTCTGTCTCTCCTGCATACTCATAAATGTGCACAGACACAAATTCTTGCATGTAAGTGAATATTTTCATGCGAGCACATAAAGATTTACCCTGATAGAAACACTTCTGTGCATCAGTGTTTCCTTTATTGCTTTTCAACAGCAGAGAGAATAACCAGCATCACATTTTACCCACTCTGTAAATGCAAGTTCGCTCTTTGAATCAGGTGAAATAAAAAGATAAAAACACTGTGTACAACAGTATAAAAATAAAAAATGTGTATCCATTGAGTTGTCCCTGTGGGCTGCACACAAAAAAGAACATATAGCACAATGAGCATAGTCGCCTCATGGACTATTGACTATATTTTTTTTGATGAACCATTAAAAAAAAAAAACTTTACTGAACCATCTCACTGAATCTGTTAGAAAATCTGTTTGTAAAACTTAAATCAGTGTAATTACTGACTAGTTGTTTAAATTCCTGTTGGATTAAAAAAAAATTAATTCATATATATGAATAAAATTGTAATAGTAACATTACAAAAATATTACGATATGTTCAAATTTTAGCTCAGTTCCATATAAACCACCCAGTTTCTCACCACAGATCAGTAAGCTGGCCTGGTTGATTGCAAAATTAAGCAAAAAGATGTTATCAATTAACCTAAGTGTCCAGTTGTTGGAGCGATGATAAAAGCTTAGTCAGATTCACCTTCCTCATGCTATAAGGCCATTAAAATAAATCAAGTGACTATTGAATTAACACAGAGAACTTGAAAGCTTTTATACTCTGATATAGAATACATTGAAAATAAAAATGTATTCACCTTCTTTGCGATTTGCCATGGGACTATCAAGCTGCATGGAGACAATTTATTTTTTAGAAGGAAAATCTCCATTGTGAAATTGAAATTGTCACTCATATTGTGCCTGAAAACACATGGCCCAATATCTGTGGAAAATGTTAATTATGTGAAAAATCATTCAATACATTTCTGTTTATAAAAAAAAAAAAAAAATAGATAACATGTTTACCCTACTATGTTTCCTTCCTTTACAGAGGCTCCTTAAACGTAGACAACATGTGAAATAATATGTTGGTCCTTAA
Source organism: Carassius auratus (assembly GCF_003368295.1). NCBI lineage: Eukaryota > Metazoa > Chordata > Actinopteri > Cypriniformes > Cyprinidae > Carassius > Carassius auratus. Next base: position 3,418,820 of record NC_039259.1, read on the forward strand.
TTACTGTCATCCCTAGTTAAATTAATCCTTGGATTGCTTAGATATTAAAAGTCACACAAATTTGAAGTGAACAAAAGAGACAGCCATTACAGCCAATACTCTGAAAAACTACCAGCAGAATAAAAAAGAAACATATATATATATATATATATATATATATATATATATATATATATATATATATATATATATATATATATAAAACATGTTGCATACAGCTGAGCTCTATGTTCCAGCTTCCACAATCGAGACAATACACAGCCTTCAGTATGAATAATATGAAGACATTGTATGAGCTGTTTAACAAATTATTGAGCAGACAGATGTTTGTGACTGCTTCACGGTTACACCCTGGATCTGCCAGGCACCAAAACAAAAGTCTAAAGGAATGGTTTGTGATGTGCCCAGAATATCAATTTAATTTACTGCTGTTAATTCACATGCAAATTTTGACCTCCGTTAAAGCATATCAATTACCCCACCTACTGTATCTGGCCAGCGAGCAGTAGAAGACGAATGAATTGTGGTGATACAAAAGGAGGACAATGAAATATTATTATCATACATGCTTAATTCAGAATTTATGAGGAAGATATGTTAATTGCAAGCTAATAGATAAAAAAGAGACAATATATAGCGATATGCCCTCTTTTTGCTTGCTGAAATTCTCATTGTTCAGACACTCTTTCTTGCTGCCTGTAAATGCAAAGACCAAAAATATAATTCGCCAAATACTTATGACATAAGAGTCAGCCTTCAGACTTACTTCTATATCCATAAATAATTTCAGTGGTGTGAAAAGAATGTAAAAATGACAAGGCAAGCATTAGTTAGTTCAAGCTAGGCAGATCAAAAGTAATTATTGGTAACTAATTCCAAAATCTATTCATACTTTTTCTATGTAAATCAAAGAGAGTCACAATAAGTCAGAATGGGTCAAAACTCCTTTGCAATAGGGGTGGGCGATATGGCAAAAATATATCACGATTTCTTTCAGAAATATCACAGTTCAGGATTTTATCAGAATTCTTTGTCATGTTGTTTTAACCATTTTGCAAGTTGTCTGAGCAGTACAAGCCAAACCAATGTCCCTATTATAAACACAAAGCCTTTCAAGGTATCAAAAGAAGATATTTAGGCTAAAGTGGGGGAAGATAAAAAAAAATATCTGTCATTATTTTATCTAACAAATATACACATTACAAATACACATACAAATAAAAAACTGTTTTATTTTTAGGTACACTAGGTTTATTTAGCAGAAGCATTTAAAGGGGGGGTGAAATGCTCGTTTTCACTCAATCTCCTGTTAATCTTGAGTACCTATAGAGTAGTACTGCATCCTTCATAACTCCAAAAAGTCTTTAGTTTTATTATATTCATAAGAGAAAGATAGTCTGTACCGATTTTTTCCGGAAAAACACGAGCGTCTGTAGGCGTGACGTGTGGGCGGAGCTAAAGAATCACGAGAGCCAGTAGGCTTTTGCGCTGATAGCGTTTGGAAGCTGTGACATTACCTGAGGACAAAACCAACCAAAACAAACCATGGCTAACAGTCAGATTCAGCGTATATTTATGATCCAGAGGCTGAAATTTAACAAGAGCAGCAGCAACAACAGCGGCTCTATGTGGTATGTACTGAAACTGTATATATATTTGCTTAGCGGTTTTGGAAAATGATTAAGTTCCACTTTGTCGTTTTTTTTTTTTTTTAAGCTGTACATGTGGAAAGTGCAGTGCTGTGATGACAACATCGCATGTTGTTTACTTGATGTGCTTACACGCCGACAGCTAAGTTAACAACACAGAGATATTTGAAGCCGTTTCACTCACCGCATGCGGTTCCAACACACGATCGTGACCCTTTTTCGTTGGGACTGCATTATCCTTAAGAAATAAACGATGTGCAAATCCGTCGTCAAACTGGGCCTTGTTTGTAAAACAAGCATCTTCGAAATACAGGGGAACAAACACAAACACTTACACAACTCCGTTGATGCTCTGTAAAAATAAACTCCATCCACTGGTCCCTTAATGCTGTTTCTCTTTAGGTAATCTGTGCAGGGTTGTCTTGCCCTGGCAACCAAAAACACACTCCTTTTGTGACATTTCGCGACGTTCTCGCTCTGATCAGTGAATGTCTCTCGCTCTGATCAGCGAATGCCTGTTGTGCTCTCTCACTCATTGCTCTGCTATACGGGAGCGCACGCTCTTCCGGCAGAAGTGCCTCAGGACCCATATAAGGAAATTCCGCTCCATCTAACGTCACACAGAGCCATACTCGAAAAAAACTTTCCGAAACTTGTGACAAACCGGAAGTAGTATTTTTGGAACAGAAATACTCCTTCAATCATACAACTTAATTTTTGAAACTTTGTCCATGTTTAGCATGGGAATCCAACTCTTTAACAGTATAAAAAACTCAGTATGCATGAAATAGCATTTCACCCCCCCTTTAAGAAATGAAATGAATAAAAATAAGAATAACACTATATGGATTGATTCCTATTAAAACAACTGTATTAAGGTTTTACAATCAAGAGTAGTGAGTGAGTTTTGTTGTTTTATTAACACTAAAGCAATATTTCACCCAAAAATAATAATTCTGTCAGCTGTCTGTCAATTCTGTCATAGTGTTTTGTTTTTATACCATCATTTACTCACTCAAAAGATGTTGTAAACCTGAATTAGTTTCTTTCTTCTGCTGAACATAAATGCTACTTTGAAGAACATGGAAAACCAAACAGTTGCTGGTACCAGCAACTCTGACTGAACATCTTCCCTACTATCAAAGTTAACATGGACCAGCTACTGTTTGGTACCCACATTCTTCAAAATATCTTCTTTTGTGTTCAGCACAAGAAAGAAATTAAAAGCTACAGGTTTGGGACAACATGTGAGTAAATAATGACAGAAATTATATTTTAGGGTGAACTATCCCTTTAATGACAGTCGGCAGCTTGTGTAGTTCTGTCCCTTTAAAGGGATACTCCACCCCAAAATTAATATTTTGTTACTAATCTCTTACCAGGATGTTGATCAAAACACGTAAAAGCTTTGTTTGTCGTTGTGGCGGGGGAGTGGTTTAGCGAAGTCTGCAACGGGAGAGCGAGTGAAGAGACGAGCGGCAATAAGTGGTTCAGGTGAGAAACAAGTAACACCTGGATCTCGTTTCAGTGATTGGCGTGGGGAACCCGCATTTAAGGAGCACGACAGCTGGCGAAATGCGAGAGAGACGGGGACTCATGAGCGCGTGAAGCTTGAGAGCGGTAGAGCCAGACAGACGCAGTATTCGTGGCCGAAGTGCTTATAGAGAGTGCGCGCACCTGCCGCGCTTGTTTATTTGTTTGTTTTTGTAGAGAATAAAGCCTCTCACGAGCCCCGTACGCCGACTCTGGTCTCCTTCCTCTACCCTGATCGAACCATCATTACACTGGTGCCGAAACCCGGGAGGAAGGAGAGCGTTCGCCATGCAGACTCCGTCAGCTAAACCACGCCCCCGCCACAGTCGTGGGAACACAATTTAAGATATTTTGGATGAAAACCGACAGGCTGGTGATTGTCTCATAGACTGCCAAGTAAAATACACCGTCAAGGTCAAAATACTCCATCTGCCATCAGTGGTTCAACCTTAACGTTATAAAGTGACGAGAAAACTTTTTGTATGAGAAGAAAACAAAAATAGCAACTTTTTTAAACAATTTATCTTCTCTGTCTCTCCCCACATCACTGTAGCGCCATTTTGGAGAATATGAGTTAACGCAGGCAGCGTACACTCTTCTGTGTCAGCCATGCCATAAGGATAAATTTTCAATGTGTATTTGTGCATTGATTTGAAAGAAAACAGCACATCCTTGTGGTGCGGCTTACACAGAAGAGTGTATAAGCTGCCTGCTTCAACACATGGTTGAACCACTGATGGCAGATGGACAATTCTGACGATGCTTCTCATACTTTTCTGGACCTTGACAGTGTGTTTTACAAGGCTCTCCGTTTTCATCCAATATCTTCAATTGTGTGAAAACGAACAAAGCTTTTACAGGTTTGGAACGACATGGGGGTAAGTGATTAATGTAAAAATTTGAATTCTGGGGTGAAGTATCCCCAAAATGCACGCATCTAATATACAGGCATGCATCCAACGATTTACTTTAATTTTAGACATAACCAACTGAGTATATATGCAAACCCTGTGTGTTTTGACAGTATTAGCTGAAAAGATAAATTGGTCCAGTAATCAGGCACTTTTTAGCATCCACAATCAGAAACCGTATTGTCACACACCCCTACTTTGCACCACTATATAGACTCTCTTCGCAACAGCATCTGTCTTATTCAACTCAAGTGATGCTGCATCCTTTAGTACAATATCAAAAACCACTCCTACATTATGAGTTCTTGCTGAATGACATATTTGTCAAGGACTGCTTGCTTTCCCAGCTCTGGTGGATCTTAGTAGAAGACGAGCATTAAACATTTCACTGTCATCATTTCCAAAACAGGATTTTTTAGAGCTCTTCCTTGCTCAAAGATCTCCATGTCATTATCAATTATACATGCAGGAGGCAAACAAAGAGATTTATTAGCCAATAAATAATCTCACAAAGTGGCCAAGAATGGAGAAGATTAGCATGTGAAAGGCAGAACAAAACTCCTTCGTTCAACAGCTAAAGAGCAATTTAATTGCGGGAAAATTGGGAGGAATTAGAGAATATATCTGTAGGGGATGATAAACAAAACACCTCATACCTATGCATAAATCTATAACAAGATATGCATGAATGACTACATATCTGTTAAAGCATTATTAAAGGGTTAGTTCACCCAAATGGCAAAATTATGTCATTAATAATTTCCAAACCCGTGAGACCTCCGTTTATTTTTGGAACAAAGTTTAAGATATTTTAGATTTAGTCCGAGAGCTTTCTGTCCCTCCATTGAAGCTGTGTGTACGGTCTACTGTCCATGTCCCGAAAGGTAAGAAAAACATCATCAAAGTAGTCCACGTGACATCAGAGGGTCAGTTAGAATTTGTTGAAGCATTGAAAATACATTTTGGTCCAAAAATAGCAAAAACTACAACTTTATTCAGCATTGTCTTCTCTTCTGTGTCTGTTGTGAGAGAGAGTTTAAAACAAATCAGTTTGTGATATCCGGTTCGCGAACGAATCATTCGATGTAACCAGATCTTTTTTTTAACCAGTTCACCCAAACTGAATCGTTTTAAATGGTTCACGTCTCCAATACGCATTAATCCACAAATGACTTAAGCTGTTAACTTTTTTAATGTGGCTGACACTCCCTCTGAGTTAAAACAAACCAATATCCCGGAGTAATTCATTACTCAAACAGTACACTGACTGAACTGCTGTGAAGAGGGAACTGAAGGTGAACACAGAGCCGAGCCAGCAATGTCCGAACTGATGGCACTATATTTTATATATATAATGTAAAATCATTTTCTAACTGTTTTAAATTCATTTTAAATAAGTAATTTTTTTACATAATTTAAAAAGTTTTAAAATTGCTTGTTTTATTCTTGTTATTGTTTTTCTTTATTATTATTTTACTTTATTTTATGTAAAGCACTTTGAATTACCAATGTGTATGAAATGTGCTATATAAATAAACTTGCCTTGCCTTGCCTTATTATCCTGTAGGCTATAGCCTATTTAAGTAATTCAATTAATATAAAGGGGCGACGCATTTACTACTTGTAAAAAATGCGGGTCATGAAGCGGGTTGGGTATAATATTTTCTTTTTCTTTTTTTGCGGTCCGAGTTGCGGGCGGGTTAGTTGAAAACAACGGTCGGGTGCGGGTTGTTTATACATTGACCCGCGCATCACTGTTTTGCATATAAGGAGAACTGCAATGTAAGGAGAACCATTTAAATGCAGTAATTTTGCATAATTTATAATGTATATAACAACACAAAATATTAGTGTGTCGTTAAATGTAATAGAAGCCTATGTAATTATAATGAATTTTAATAAATTAAAATGCTGTTAAAAATCACAAATTATTTGTTATTTGTCACATGTAGTAGACCATGTTTGTGCTATGACTAATAGGAGGATTTAATAGTAGCAAAGAATGAATTTGCATTTTAATTTACACCAACAGGAAAAGACCAACAAGTGTGCAGGCAAAATGCTAATGTCTCATGTTGACGTCAACATGAAACATCTTGGGATTCGTTTTAAAAACTCCTCGTTTCAATAATTCAGAGTGGATTCTTTCTTCTGAGAGACAACAACTTCATACACAGTGCACTTTCAGATTTAAAACTTTGCAGGATGTTTTCATTCACTTAGAGCTGTGTTACACAGCATGAAAGGTAATTTTCAAATAGCCATAATAGGGGCACTTTAATTCAGTTATATTTTGAGGCTGCTTATTTGTCACCTATGGTATCGATTCAATATAGATTCCTCTCTTATGAGATTCTGCTTTTTCTTGCTTTTTCCTTTCTATCACCATAGCTTATAATGCCAGTAAATGCAACTGCAACCGCAACCGCAGGTTAATGGTCTCAATTTGCCCATTCTGAGGGGAGTTTCCTCTTGTATAGTATAGGCCAGTTGGGAAATGGAGAAAGCTGCCGACGTGCAATAGATGTCCGAATAGGAGAGCAATTTACAGTAAGTGGGTTTAACTTCTTTCTGTCTTATCTTAAAAGAAATGGTAAGAATCCGCAAAATTACCACCTAAAGTGAATCTCAATTGACAGCCAGTAGTATTGTCCCTGTATCCCTTACAATGCTTGATTACTCACCTCTATCATCTTGAGAGACACTTACCTTCATGTTCAGAGCATCTATCTAACTGATGTCTGCCTTTGTGTGATAGAAAAACCCAATAGACACATGAAACTCACATTCGACTGCCTCTTTTTCGATATAGACACCACACAGCTAGAGACAGAAAACATAATTTAGTGGACCATTTGGATGAGGGTCAGGGGTTTTGCACAGTTATTTTTGAAGGCAATGACACCTGTGTGCTTACCTTGTGGGCTTGCCTTCATTAAGAAGTGTGTGGAGGAGGTCAAAGAGAGAATCACATCACAAGTGTTAATGGAAGACACGGTGAAACTGAACCGAGAAAGAGCGGACACAATCAATTTCTCCTTCAAGATTCCACACAGTGACACGTTAGTTCAACAGTCAGATACAGGTCTCTATTACAGTTCCACACTCATGAAGCAGAAATTTCAATTGTAGATTCAAAACACATTTAGAGAATTAGCATTTTAGAGCCATGAGTTTCCTTAACTATTTCACATAGGTCTTTAGATTTTTTTTTAATATGGAAAATATAGTGATTAAAGTCACAAAGAAACAGAAGTAACAACCAAAGTTTTTGTTGCTAATTAGAGTGTAATGGATTATAAAGGAAGTAGTCCATGAACTTCGTTCTATGCATCGGTTGTTGGGATGTTAAGATGAGGATGTGGCACTCAAAAGCTCAAAAGCTTGCAGTGCAGGGGATAAAAACATTAAAGGCTGGAATGCACTACATGATTTTGAAAATCTAATATTTTTTAAAACACTAGGCATCATACACTTTGGAAATAGTGACAGAAGACTGAGGATTGTACACTGGCTATGTTCATTCTAGGGCTGCACAATATTGGGAAAAAATGACATTTCGATATTTTATTTTTCTGCGATATATACAGTATTGCGATATGAAATCTAATCTATTTTTTTCTTACAAACAAAAATGGGGTGAGCACACATATAAATTCTCATTTTAAATGATTTAAACATTGACACCACGTTAATATGCGCGAGGGAGAGAGAGCAAGACAACGCTTGGCAGGGCTCCAGACTGCGACCAAATGGTCGCATTTTGCGACCAAAATTTTAGAGTGTGCGACTTAATTTTACATCCAGTCGCACATGTGCGACCAGTAAATTTGCCTTCCCCACCCTCCATATTTTTTTATTCATTAAACGTGGAAGGGGCACGTCAATGATCAATGAAATGAGCAATGAAATAATCAATGAGATGCAAGCGCATACGTAAGCAAACACACACACTCGCACACATACTCTCATTGAGTGATGCCTGTCTGTGAGGCGGCCAATGCGTGTGAGAAGAATAGGGAATGGCCACTGTAAGTGTCTAAAATGTGTGGAGGGGGAGGGGCCTAGAGATAATCGAGCGCGCGTAAACATCTGTGGGAAGGAAACGGAGACAAATATCATCACAACCTGATATGTGCGTGCGTCTTGAGCTATGAGCAAGCAAACTATTGATTGGTTCTTCCGACCTGCGGCTAGCGTACCAGTGCCAGAGTCTACAGTGTCACCATCGGATGATGATGCAGAGTCAGAGGTTGGTGTGGCGAAAAAAGCCTGCACTGACCATTTTCGAGAAGACTGGCTGGGGTACTATAAGCAGTCGAATTATATGAACTGCGAATACTGCAGTAGCTACCCCAGAACTGAGAGGAACACAAACTTTGCCGATAGTACAGGCACTTCGCAGTTTAAACACAATACACTGATTAAACACAATCTCAGCCTAAAGCATCGAGTATGCTGTGACATGTTTATAAATCAAAAAGCAACTCCTCTGCCGGTTGCTTTTAAAAAACAAATGACTGTAAATCAGAGCGCAGATGAGGCAGAGATGATGTTGAAATTTAACACGGCCTACTTCATTGCTAAAGAGGAACTACCCTTCACCAAATACAAAAGCCAGCTCGACCTTCAAAGGAAGAATGGCTTAAAACTTAACGAAACATACAACAACAGAAAAGGCTGTGTTTTCAATCTGGCTAGAGAGGAGTATCAATCCATGAAGACATTCATTTTTAGGAACTACATGGACAAGTCTTACCATGCCTTATGGGGGATGATGGTAACTAAGTTGCCTTTCTGCTCTGATTACAAGGTACCCCATTATGATCATATCCTTGTTAAAGGTGCAGTAGGGAACTTTTGTAAAAAAATATTTGTTACATATTTATTAAACCTGTCATTTTGTCCTGACAGTAGAATATGAGACAGATAATCTGTGAAAAAATCAAGCTCCTCTGGCTCCTCCCAGTGTCCTATTGACATTTGCAGTTACAGACCGCTCGACCGTTCCCGGTAAGAAATCAACCAATCAGAGCTGCAATCCGTAACTTTGTTTGTGTTCAAAATGTAGAAAAATGTATATAATAAGCGAGTAAACCATGAATCCATTTTCCAAACCGTGTTTTTGGTTTGTCCTGAATCACTAGGGTGCAGCTATAATAAGTGTTTATATTCGGACTATTTTAGATTGCTTCGGGGGTACCGCGGCGGAGTAACCGAGTACCTTTGTGATTCTTCATAGACATAAACAGAGAGAAGTAGATGGAATGGAAATGGAATGGAAATTATTTTATTTGAAACAGGGACAATGCACAAATAAACATTAAACTTGTTAAACAAGAGAATATGTCTTGGGCCAGGTTATAGCAACAATTGCTAATTTCCACCTGTAGTCCCTGGGCAGGTATGACAAATTAAAAAAAAAAAAATTCACAGAATTATGGATAAAATGATGTCCACTTAGATTACAGACAAACAAGTTTGTAAATAACAGAACCAGGGAGGCCACCAACCCATTTACTCTCTATCTCCTCTCTCTCCAACAAACACACTTAAACAGTTCAGTAGCATCTTAAGCACACACCCACACACCCAACCCCCCCCACCACCACCACCACCACCACCCCCCACAAACACACACACACACAGGTATACGATCTCAAAGATGAGTGCAAACTTGCTTACTTAGCAACCAAGTCTTTGTCAGGCATAAGTGTGAGAATCTGTGCACAAGATATGTTCCGTGGGAAGAGTATTCCACTGCCTCATTGCCACACATGAGAAGGAGGAGCTCCCAAATTGTGTTTTTCATTGTGGGATGCTACACTTCCCCCCTGTGACACTTCTAGTTGTTCGCACTGTTTTTCGGAGCAGAGTGTCACAAACTTTTTCAGAGGGGGAGCAGTAGCACTATATATGATTTTATGTAGCAAAGTCAAGTTTGAGTGTTTTATTAGATTATCAAAGCTAAGTATATCATATTTAATGAGTATTTGACAGTGATGATAATAACGTGTTTTTTTTATCATGGATCTTGAGACAAAGATTCTAAAGGTTGTATGACTGTTTTACATGCCTGAGACCAGGATGTAATGCAGTACAAAAAGTGGGGGATGATCATTGCATTTAAATAAGTACTGGATGCTTCAGTGGTGAGGGAGTTTCTTATATATCTAAAATTTACTAAATTAAATTTCAATTTGTTACACAAGTTCTTAACATGACCTTTAAAACTAAGTGTGGAATCTAGAGTTACCCCCAAATATTTAAATTTGTCTACATGTTTTATAAGTTTCCGGGTAAGTTTTTAGTATGAACCGGTTTGTAAAAAACATAGTTACAGTTTTTTCAACATTTAATGTAAGACATGAGTCATGTAACCAGTGGCTAACCTTGCTCATGACACTTGATAATTTTTTGGCTACGTCTGTTGCACTTCTCCCATGGGTATATAATACTGTATCATCAGCGTACATAACAATATTTATCCCCTTGCAGACTGAAGGCAGGTCATTAATATATAAGCAAAACAACAGTGGCCCTAGAATTGACCCCTGTGGTACTCCCATAGTAGAGACAAGAGACGTAGACAATGTGCCATTTATTTGCACACATTGCTTTCGATTTATCAAGTATGATTTTATCCAATTTTGGACGTTAGTGGAAATGTCGTATTTGGCCAATTTGTGTATCAGTACCTCATGGTTAACTGTATCAAAGGCTTTGCGTAAATCTAAGAAGACAGCTCCCACCCCTCCTCCTTGATCTAAGCTAGTTTTAATCTCCTCAAGGAAGTAGCAACATGCAGTTTCAGTGGAATGTTTTTTTCTGAAACCAAACTGCATAGGATGGAATGTGCTATAAGTTGTTCTGCCACAACCTTTTCAATTACCTTTGATGCAGCTGGGAGAATACTGATGGGTCGATAATTAGAGACCACTTGAGTATCCCCAGATTTATGAACAGGGGTGACAATGGCAGGCTTAAATACACTGGGAAAAATATTTTCGTTAAATGACTTATTTATAATCATCACTAGGGGTATCATAATAGATGTCTTGTGTTGTTTTAGAAAAGCTGTATCACAACCATATATATCTTTAGTTAGTTCCGGCTACGATGTCTTCCGCAAGACGCAAGCAGTTCTGTTTATTAACCGCTAGAGCGTCAAAAGTTCCCTACCGCAGCTTTAAGTTAGTAATTATTACTTTTGATTAAATAAAAAAACCTTCACTAATGATCCATTCTTTGTAGAACATCCTACATCTTGTTCACATCATGCTGGTCCTCCTTGATGCCAAGGAAGCTGTACAAACATGGTTGAGTCAGGGTAAAAGGTCTAGGAGGCCAAATTACAAGGGCTGGCCTTCTGAGCCTCCTAGTGGAACACAGGAGGATCCGCTCTAAGGGGGAGTGAGTAAAGGCTCAAGTTGTTTAGGCCTACATGTTCTAGTGGAATGTTATTGGCCAGTGCCCCTAATGTTTACATACATTTAAGTATTGTTTGTATCTGTTAAATGACCGAAAGGTTACTAAGCACTTTGTTACTAAGCACTTTTTTTATTCTGAATGTATGGTATTTTGTTTACTATTTGTACTGTCATGACAGCGATGGTGCTGTCAGTTTACCTTGTTGTTGCATCTTCAAAAGTGCAGAATAAAATGTGACACTGAATTTGAAACAGCACATTTTAATTTCTGCATCTATTATTAAAGTATTTATTAGTAATACAGTGGAAATTCGTAGATTTGGTTAGCATGTTGATTTACGGTGTGCGCCCCTAAATTTTCTGGTTGTGCCCCTAATATTTTCAGTTGGGGGCCACTGTGCTCCTAGTGAAAAAAGTTAGTCTGGAGCCCTGCTTGGGTTTTTTGAAGAAGGTCTCGCGCTCTCATTCTCTCTCGCTCTCGTGCAGCGCTCTCTTTCTCACGCTCGCACTCTCTCTCTCTCTCTCTCTCTCTCTCTTCGTCTGTCTCTCTCTCTCTCTCTCTCTCTCTCTCTCTCTCTCTCTCTCTCTCACGCACAGCGCTCGCTCTCTCTCACTCTGCCCAGTCAAACTGACAGGACTTAAAGACACATGCTAATGATAAACTTTCACTCTATGATGGTTAAGCTGTGCAATTAATCCGCAAGTCACATTCGTCAAGGGCTGGGGAGCAGCTGGCCCGTACAGTTAATGAATAACGGATCAACTAAGACAGCCTACATCGCACATCCTGCAATGTGACTATCGTGGATTCGTACATCGCGATATCGATGCTTAAACGACACATGGTGCAGCCCTAGTTCACTCTGTCAGTTTTTTGGGAGTGACAACAGCATTTACTTAACAGGTGTGAGTTTCGAAATGTCCCATTCACACGGCAGCTTACAGTAGCATCTCGAATACTGTCAGTATGAACAACAGGAGTCAAGCCTATATTCCTTACCAGTATCCATAGCAAGAGTGAACAAAGTAATATCAAAGATGGCGACATCCTTAAAAAAAAAAGTCTTAACACTTTCTGACAAGACAAGCATCCAATCGAGCTGCAAATTCATCCATCAAACCTTCATTAACCTATATCAATTTTTATATTTTGGTAGAGAGTGGCGCATATTTGACTTGCGCGCAGAACACAACTGACTGGATCTAAAAACTTCCAGATGACACACAGCTCATTTCTGTCATGACAACTCACGGAGGGATTGGCATGGTAATGTACAATGTACACAATGTGAATGTATTTGATCTTGGCAAAATAGATCTGCTATGCTGCTGCGGCAGAGCAAGTACCAAGACTTGCTACTGCCAATACATCCACAACATGCTACTGTGAGCATCTAATATTGCTGCTGCAAATATAACATACATGAAATAAACCCCCAGCATACATGAATCACCTCGTAGCAGATCTATACAGGTGGAGCTGGGGAAGATGGAGGGTTTCTGAAGCAAGCTGCACTGCTAACAGCAAGCTCTAGTCATATATTTGAATGTTGAGCAGTGAGCTCATTGGCTACCAATACAGGAGAGAACCAATCAGCTGTGCCATGTGATAATGATGTCATTACGTCAGATCTCCGTAATTGTAAGTGACTGAAACCTCACAACCTCACACGTAACACACACAACACACCTGTTTGTGTGGTAGAGCGGCTCTCTCTCATGCTGTATGACGTGATAGACAACTAGTTGTCCCGTCCTGTTTCGTTCACACAGCACATGATTTCCGAGAATGTGGTTGTGAAGGCCCGTTCAAACCTAGGACATTAACTATAAAGATAACAATAAAGATATAGTTTTAAAAATCGTTTTCAATATTAAATAATTAAATTCACACCACAGCTATAAAGATAAAGACACAGAGAAATGATATCGTTGGAATCGCTTCCAGAATGATTTTTTCACAGCTGATGAATGATACAAATCATTGACAGCCAATCAGAATCCATCCTGCTATCTCAAGCAGGAGAATTTAAAGCGACAGACGGGTATTCAGTTAGAATAAACAAAAGGTAATGTCTGCTGGTGTGGATGCTAATATAGTTTTTTTTATGTTTTTTTTGTGTGAACGGGGCTTCAATCCTGAAAATGTACATGTGTGTGTTTGGTTACAGAATGCAGTTGTCACTAGGGGTGTGACGGTTAGTATATAACCGTGAGACCGGCGGTTATAGTTGAACACCGTCATTAGAACTCTATAACCGCCAAAACCGTGTCATTAAAATATTTTTTACAAACATTTTTTATCAAAAATTATTTTCATTTTTTAGATAAGATCATAAGATGCGCAATATATTGGGAGACATGGTTTTTACCACTTAATGAAGTTTTGTAAATCGTCAGACATGATATTTACCACTTCATAAAATTTTGCTTTGTAGAAAACCTTTCTTAAAAACGAATTTCGTTTTGTACAAATTTTATCTTAATTTTAATAAATGTTTCATCAACCAATTGCATGTATTTTAATAAATAAAAAGCAAATATAGAAGACAATGATAACCGTGACATGGAAGCACCAGCGCGCCGCGTTCACTTGCACTGCACTGTGAACTAGAGCACATCTCATCGTAAATGAAACTCAGCGTAGGCCTATGCTTCATGCATTAGCATTAAATATTTTTGCTGCATCCTTTCTAGAACAGACAATGGCTTTTTTTGCGGCTCGCATCAGCAAAGCATTGCATCGCAAAACAATCAGTGGATGGCGGGCAGGTGCGGCTTTGAAATTTGCTCAAAAAACGGTGGCGCGGATGATGAGTTTTGTGACAGATCTCCTTAATAAACGGAGGTCTGAAATCTCTGCCCCTTTACCGATCAGAGTGGCGCTGATACGGAGTTAACCCGCTATCTCCAAGAACAACCAATTGACTCTACGGCAGATCCACTACACTACCCCCCCCACCCCCGTCGGTTATGTTATGAACCGTCACTTTTGACTCACCTCATAACCGTCATCACCAATTCTGAAACCGGCACACCCCTAGTTGTCACACCCATAAAATTAACCAAAAATGTTAAACATGTTTGATATATTCCAACTGACTCTGAGACCATCATATGCTACGCGATTTTCTATGAAATCTGTCAACTCAAATCTGCAGACTGGCTTTAAATTTCGATAACTAGCGTCAACTTGTCCAGACTGTAAATCGGTGGAAAATCAAGGCAAAAATGAAATGATTGGAGAAGTTTTGCATCTGCGTCTTTGCTTTTCACTGGAAGGTTATAGACCCCTTTTAAAAGTTTGTAAACATTCCATCGTCTACGGGTGGGCGGGGCTTAGCTGGAGGCAAAAAGAGGCGCGGACGCAATTTTGACAAGCGTAAGCTAGTACGTTTTAGGAGGGAGTTATTAAACATGCATGCAAAAGAAGGTTTGGAACTGTCTGAATATGTACAGTCCCTGACTCTGCGGGACCGTGACAGTTTTTGTTTTTTTGTTTTTTTATTAACTCTCGCGGATGGAAGCAGGCTACCTGACCCGTATGCCATACAGCCATATGAATTACTTTTGGGTGGTATGGGGAATTTTGTCAAGGGTTATTTTCTAATGTAACCTATCGCTGGGCTAACTATGATTAGCAATATGTATTATTTTAAGAGACCATTCAAAGGATGGAACACACATCTATCGATGTATGTTTGTTTAACATTTAAACTAGCTAATGCGCTGAAGGTGGGCGACTTTTCACCTATAAAACAGAAACTTGCTGATTTACTAGATAAAACCAACACACCAGTTCATATGCATAGATTATTTTACCTGATGTGAAGTGTGCACTACAAACACGAGCATTATTTATTATAATCTCCGTCCAGTCTGTATGCCATATTGCATTCAACCACAATTGTCTTCTTGATTTCTGTGAAGGAATGTCTGCCGGGATCCGTTAAAACTTTAGTTTTGAAACAAAAGTGCTGTTCCTTCTATTCTGGCAGCCAAAAACCCAGCAAGAAAACATTTTAAAGTCAAAAACTCAAACTTTTAGCGCACCTGCAATGAGTTCTGCCTTATGTTTTGCCTCCAGCTAGAGCGGTGACGTCACAGTGACATAGGCAATTAAGGGGTCTATAGATTGTGATTAAAAATTATGATATTGTGAGGTCAAAATAAAAATAAAACAAATTAAAAGAAATAAAGTTTCAAACAAAGAAAGAAAGAAGCATGCACTGATTAAAGCTGCGGTAGGGAACTTTTGACGCTCTAGCGGTTAATAAACAGAACTGCTTGCGTCTTGTGGAAGAACATCATAGCCAGATCTACTTCTCTCTGTTTATGTCTATGAAGAATCACAAAGGTACTGGGTTACTCCGCCGCGGTATCCCCGAACCAATCTAAAATAGTCTGAATATAAACACTTATTATAGGTGCACCCTAGTGATTCAGGACAAGCCTAAAACATGGTTTGGAAAATGGATTCATGGTGTACTCGCTTATTATATACATTTTTCTACATTTTGAACACAAACAAAGTTACGGACCGCAGCTCTGATTGGTTTATTTTTTACCGGGAGCGGATGATTTTCTGCAAATGGCAATAGCACCACTGGGAGGAGCCAGAGGAGCTTGATTTTTTTCACAGATTATCTGTGTCATATTCTACTGTCAACACAAAATGACAGGTTTAACAAATATATAAAAAATATATTTTTTACAAAAGTTACCTACTGCAGCTTTAATTGTACACAATAAGATAATGTATTTCGAAAAAGGTGTATTTCTAAGAGGATGTTTGTTGTTGTTGTTGTTGTTGTTGTTTTAAATACAGTCAGACCTCAAATTATCAACACATGGAATATTAACAGACAGGATGAAAGCAAAGTATTTTTGGTCATGAAGTCAACAGCCAATGCATATGAGGCAAATTATAAACTATATTTTAATCAATTATAATTGGCAGGGACAAAAATACTACAGTAAATGTCCGTGTGTTCATCAATAATACTGAATATGAAGATCATACTGCAACCCAAGAATCAGTAAAAGTTGGAAATGGAGGGTTTCATATAAAATGTAAGCCTGTAACATTACAATTACAAAATTTACTGTCTTCTGAATGGTCTTTATTTATTTTGAAGCACCCTCGCCCAAAATGATTTAATTAATTACAATATAACTTACATCGCAATATTTTTTTAAAGGCATTGGATAACATTTGTATCTTCTTATGGAAGATGATGTTTCATTTGTATGTTTCGTCTCGTATTAAATATTAATAATGAAATATTAACATTCTGAGGTAAAATGTGGGTTTTGTACTTTTTATGTCGGGTTAATGTGGATGTATTAAGTAAAAACGCGTCATTTGTACCTTTTCACTCCTGTTCCAGTCGTGTTGAATTTGTCGAGCAGGCAGCGCCTGAGAGAAATTTTCGCGCCCTTCAGTAAACTAGCTCGCGCGGTCTCCTGGGTAACGGTGCCTATGGCAACCACTGTAAACAACGCGCCCTGCCACACCGAGGAGAAGAGCGAACAAAACAGCTAACGTTATGGCTTTCTGCAACACCGAGTATTTCGACCAGATTGGGAATATTCAAAAGAGCATGAACGAACGGTAAGAGCATGGTGGACATATTTATGTATTATTATTATTTTTACGACATTACGATAGATGCTGTATTGTCTGTGAAATAAACATTAGGAAATGTAAGTGGGCCTTGTATGAGGCAGCGCGGTAGATTTCAGCTCTCACCGGAATGTAGCCGTCGAGCTCGGTGAGACGAGAGCGATCACTAGTGGGAGTGTGCTGAACTACTCATTATAGCGTTTAAAATACAAATAATGTATTAATAATCTGTGTGTGGTAGTAAGCTCAAGTAGTATGTCAGATTTTTGCTTATCTATCTTATTTCATTATTAAGCAAGTTCGAAAAATTTACTTCAGCCTTCGCAGATTATTGCTTTTCAAAATGGTAACGTTAACAGTTATTTGGTCGCTTTCTTTCTGTGAGAAATGTAAGGTTTTAAATGTATTATTAAGTTAGTATATTTGGTAACGCTATCTGGTTAAACTGTGTGTATATATATATATATATATATATATATATATATATATATATATATATATATATATATATATATATATATATAATAAATGTAATCTGTTTAAACTGTAGGTTATATGTAATAATAATTGCTTAATTGCTACACATGAACTCTGAAAGCTGCATTATTACATTTACATTTAGTCATTAAGTATTAAGATTGTTTTTTTTCTGTATTTAGGGAAAGATGGAGACATGAGCTGGAGGAAAAACTGTTCGCCTATTTAAGATCAGAAGAAAGATTGTAAGTATAAATACATTAGAACCTTACAAAAATATTAATTGTAAATATCTTATCAAGAAGCAAATACAATTATATAAAATATATAATGATTTATGTTATCCTACATCCGCATCCAAACAGAATCCATAAAAATAAAGCCATTGGATGTGTGTAGACAAAAGGCAGAAGCACATGTTTTGATGTGCATTGTGATGTAGGACTGTATTCAGTACAAAAAAATGTTCATCATCTTTCATATGTGCTTTTAATTTATTACTTTGAGTAATTATTTGTCATTTTATCCTTTATCCTATGCATTTTTATTATTGTTATACTAGTGAGTCTAAATAGTAGTGACGATTTGTGATGCTACTTCAATTGTTTTATTGTTTCACTGATATAATAGGCATTCTCCAATAAAAGGACAAATAAGTAGACTATGCACTCATTAATGATTTAGTGATACTCTTTTTTTCTGTCTGTTTAAGTGCTTGAGAACAGTTTGTTTTATGATGGCTCAATTAAATGCATTTATAAAAATAAAGAATTTTGATATGAGGCCATAGCGGTCAAGGGTATGTGAGAGGTTAGCAGACCAGCATTTATCATTCATTTTAAAATTCCAGCCGTCATTATCCATTTTCGCCCTTTGCTAGTCACAAAACTCCATCTTAGCTGTGGAGAATCCATTAGTTCTACTGTAAGTGGCCCTTGACAAATATGCTGTGTTTTAGTTTGTCTTGTACTATGCACAGTGAGGAGCAATTAGTTATACTAATAAGCTAGCATTAACCTATTTATAGTAATGTTTGACCTGTTTGTAACAGGTCTCTATATTTATTTCCATAAATAAAATAGACAAAGTCAGTGCAGTCTGTTCTATAAAAGAGAGAGAGAGAGAGAGAGAGAGAGAGAGAGAAGCAAAGCTGTCCATTTCATGTCTGTCTCCTGCTCACAGGACTAAGTTGAAGTGTGCCAAGATGCACTGCTATTACAAGGAGCTGTGTGAGAGAGAGCAGCAAGCAAAGACACGCAACCTTGAGCTTCTTGGGAATGTGGAGAACTTGGCATCAAAAATGAACGAATTCTCCATTGATTGTAGCCGGCTGCTTCAAAAGAGGGTAACAACCTTGGCCAGCTTCATCTGTCCCAATATCCATCATATGCGCTTCTTAAAACATTGCTGACTCTTTGTGTGTTGTTGTGTCCCAGTTTTTATCATTAAAGATGTACGTTTGATTTGGTTTAGAGCAAATACATCAAATCAAACTGTTGCTTTTTTTTTATTATTATTTTTTTTTTTTTTTGTTATTCTCATGTCAGAACAAATGTTTGTGTTTTTTTGGTTGTAGATGTGAAATGAAATTTGAAGTCTTGTGTGTTATACTAACCATGATATTCAGTGACCCAAATGACAGCTGTTCGGGAGCAAAAAAATGTTAGTGTAGTCTCAATATTTGATTTGCATTTGCCAAAACTAAGAGATTCTTCTGAGACACTGATTTTTTTTTTCTCCCCCAGACATATATTCTGAGCCTCAATTAGACCATTGCCATAATCCTGTAATTGTCCGTCTAATTGTCTTCCAGTGTTTAAACATTCACACGTCTTGTTGTTTGGGAACAATCATAAACACTCCAGCACTCATTTATCACCGCACACAAATGCGAAAAAGAAAACAACAGCTCCGTCACATTGTCACTTAAAACTGAACAGTGCTCCACAGCTTAATATCAAATTAGACAAATTGTTTAATTACACCACCACAAATTAATCGCCTTGTATTCAGATAGTGGAGTGCCTCTGAATTTCCCTTTTTGTGAAAAGAAGCCGTTTTCCCACTTTTTGTGTGTGTTTGTTGTATTTTGTGTTGTTGCTGAAGGGGTTGCTCTGAATTGCAGTAGGAAAAGATACCTGCTAATTTAGCTGCCAGTCAAGGAGTATCACTTTGATTTTTATTACACTCATTTGATCGTTATTACTTAATTGCTCGAATTCACACCATGACCTCAAAACATCACATTCAGCTCTAAAACACTCTTTCTATTTCCCTCACTTATGTTTTTTCTTCCCCACCCAGATTTTTAACAGTGCTAAGATTTGTCTGCTTGTAACTGTGTTATCACGTCTGAAAGGGGTGTAAATGGTTTGCTACTTTGGTCCCTTTTGGGAGTGCAGACATTGTCTTACGAGAATGAAGTGGGAGGTTGGAGGTAATCCCAGTGCCCTCATCTATGCCTCTGCTTAACTCGCCAAACTGATTAAGAGCCTTGGCAGGCACTATTAAGGGCACTCACAAAGGAATACACACACTGATTAGTGCTACGTTTAGGGACATAAACATATTTTTCTCCTCCACTGCTTTGTTTGTAATATTTAATGAAAAAAGAAGTTTATAGATTTGAGTAAATTGTAATTTCCTGTGTACTTGCGTCTCGTCACTGCAGAGTTTTTTTTTTTTTTTTTTTTTTGGAAGAACCAGGTTAAAAATTGCATGCATTGTTAAAAAGGATCTATGTTAGTAATGATTTGACTTGAATTTATTTCAGCTGGAGTGCAAGAATCACATTACCAGACTGAAGGAAGACAGGAAGAAAATGGGGAGCAGGGGGGAATCGGAAGCAGACGAGGTAAGAGAAAATTATCGTGTCATCTATGGAAATTACAGTTCAGTGGGGAATTTACAAAGCTATCTGTGTGCCTTTGATAAAACTGCAGTGCTGTGATGGGATCCAATGGAAGTGTGTCGTTTTTTCAAAAGAAGAGAGTTGAGAGTTGTAGAGAAAAATACCACAACCATTATTCTGCTCAGCCTCCCTCTTCAGGAGACACTTTTGACAGTTTATATGGGGTATCAGTGTTCAAAGGCCACAATTAATTTATTATCAAAAGCAAATTGGAAAGTGCTTGAAGTAATTACTGTTTTGCTCAAATGGCTTCTTTGGTTTAACAAAGGAGTATCACAGTCTTAAAACAAAATGGTATTATGCATTTTTAAAAGGCTTTTTAAAATGAGAAAAAAGAGAATGGAAAAGAGTGGAGGAAAGAGTATTGCGGAAGCCTCTGGCAGCTAATGCAGTCCAGCTGACCGTGTGTCAGTTTTGTCTGCAGTGTTTATTTCACGTCATGTGTGTGACAGCTAAAACAATATGCATCCAAACTCTTTCTGTCAGTCCCTCAAATAAAAGTCGCTGTTATGTAGATTGCTCTGTGGCGGTCGTGAGGCTGTTCATTTTTCTCGTCGTATCTGTAGTGCCGCAGGTGTCTAATCCTAGCTGCTTTGCCCACACAGACGATGTAGTTCAAGCCCGTGGCTGTAGCTTTCCCTCTCTTCAAGCGACTCGAGCTCTCTCGGATGAAATGTGGAAGACAGCTCATAATGACTTGGAGCATTCCGTCTAGAGCAGTCACTTGTGACTGTGCCGCATCCCCTCTCCCAAATCCCACCCCCCTCCCTCCGGCCTGCCGATATTGTAATGAGCAGAGATGGGAGGAATCACTCCATTATGCATAGGCGCCACCACTGGCTGCGTGCATGTCCCCGAGGCTGCAGCATTCATTAAGGGGAGCTTACCAGCCTGAAAGCTGGGAAGCCACGATAACGGGATATGATTTTCATATTTAATATATTCCTTGGAAGAGCAGGCGCGTGCCGCAGATTGATAGAAGAATCAATTGCTACTTTAGCGAAACACTTTCTACTTTGCCCTGCAGCTAGCGATGGAATCACTCAGCCAAGAAATTAACTTTTCCTCTCACTCCATTTCTTTTTTCTTTTTTTTTTTTTACTTCTACACTGGATCTGCCAGACAGACTGCGTGGTTTACAGTGGATGTTATTAAGCAGCTAACGGGTTGTTATTTAAGACCCTTATCAGAAAAGAAACAGAAGCCGGGGTTTTTTTTGTTATTTTTTTTTTTTATGTTGAATGTTTTTTTTCTTTTTACCCGTCCGCCACTCTTTCTCCATAGTGCGGTATTTCTGTCAT